>NC_068413.1:19308842-19461342 GCF_023724105.1 Carassius gibelio | reverse complement strand
AAACAAATCCACCGCAGTCGATGGGTGGAAGATAAAACATTTGAACAACCCTCTTTTTTGAGATCTCGACCAGACTAAATAATGATTTACAGGAAGTTAACAACCAGTTACGAAAGCATAAAAAAGATATCCAGTCAAGAGAAAGACGTTCAAACCGAGAAGAGACTGATTCTGAGGAATCTTCAAAAGGCGAAATTGTACTTTTCTGTTTGTTTATTTGGGTTAATTGGAATAAGCCAATAATAATAATAATAATAAAATTAAACATTTATGTCAGAACTAGGGATAGTTCATTCAAAAATGAAAAATCATTTACTAACCCTCAAGTTGGTCCAAACCATGATTTTGTTTGTGGAGCACAAAAGCCATTGAAAAATATGGAAGTCAATGGCTAGTCAAGCGTTTAGTTACCAACATTCTTCAAAATATCTTCTTTTGTGTTCAACAGAGGAAAAACTCATACTTGTTTGGAACAACATGAAGCTGAGTAAATGATAACAGAATGTCATTTTTGAGTATTATCCCTTTAAATCCTTTGTATGTTTAAAATTGATATTTGTATAATAGAGGTTTTCCTTAATTAGCTCACATTGGAATATTTCCAGTGGCCATAACCAAACTGATAATCCAGATCCAAATTGACACAGATGGGAATCAAATGATTTTCTTCTATCAAAATTATTTTCAAGCTTTTTAATGAAGTAGCTACTCTATACTCAAAATTAGATGATTTGTTTTTTTCTTTAAACAAGAAATATATCTGCCAGTGGAACAAGAAAAATAAACTTGTTGTCTATTTGAATATAGTTTTTCTTATCCCAAATAATTTTTCTTGTTATAAGCATATTTTTTTAAAAAACAAGACTTAATACCCAATGCATTTTCTTCCTCTCTCAAATATATCTTGAAATTTTTAATTGGAAAACTAGACAAAAATACAGAGTAAGAAAATAATTTGAAGTGTGCATAATTAATAAATTAAACTTTTTTTTTTTTTTAAAAATCTGTTATTAAGATTATTATTTTCAGTGATAATGATGATTATTATTCAGTGATGATTATTCAGTTAATAAAGACAATATGGAAGAAAGAAAGAGCATCATGTTTGTTTTTTATATTTGATCAAAACACAACTTTTTTATATTGTGAGTGCACACAGATGAAAGTAGACCCTTTGCAGTTATGAATGATGTATTACTCTTTCCTTTTATGAGCAGAAATGATGGCGTATTTACAGAAAAAAAAAATGCAAGTGATTGCGTTGGCGTCTCCATGTCCTGCAAAGTGTCTCCGCACAAACTTTTGGATATAGCGCACAGGTATCTAGGTTTAATGTTTAAACATTGTTATATGCTTGAACTGTTTTATATCTATAGATTTTATTTTAGGCAAGTCATGATTTGAGAAGGCTAAATTGACCAAACATACAGCAGGCTCGCTTGGTCGCTTGTATTTTTTATATATATATATATATATATATATATATATATATATATATATATATATATATATATATATATATACACTCAACACATTCACATTTCTACGAAGGAAAATAAATGCTATCTGACCATATTTTTATAGTGACAAGCAGAGGAGAATGCACTCTTTTCAAGTTATTTACACGCACAAAGCAGCTGACAGAAGGAATCAAGTTTTTACTTCAGAAATCGGACTAATCACCATGCAAATGAAACCTCACAGTCTGTGAATTAAAACACTGTGCAATTACAGCCAATTATTACTGAAGCAGACGCAAGCGTTTGATTAACATCAGAACAGAGAGAGCGAGAGACGACCAACTCATGCGGTGCACGCTGAGATTTCTGCAATACACATGGAATGAGGAAAGGAAGGAAACAGGACCGTTCTCACTTGGTAGGGTGAGTGGCTTCACATCAGAAATACAGCAATCACTCACGAGGATGAGAAGAGTAGAGACCGGGAGGGAAAGACATCTGCTCCCGAGGGGAGATTGGGAAAAATCAGGTAGTCTTCACTCCCATCTGCTTCTGTTTTTCTGTCCTATATCTGCTCTTTTTATTCATCCCTATTCGTTCCTTCTTTAAACCGACAGATATCACACTTTCATATCTCATACTAGGCATGTTTAAGCAGCAGCTGAATGGCAAGTTCAGAGGCCTGGGTAAGATTTCCAGTTAATTACCGGAACCTAAAACATTAATGTAAATTAGATTAGAAATAGCATTAAATTAGGGATGAAATAGGTGCAAATAAGAGGTTTTCAAACAGAGGTCAAACAGGGTTTCTTATGGGTGCTGCAAAAAAAAAATTCAGAGGAGAAGTACAAAACACTTTCATGGCTCGGTGAGATTTCATATAGAAACTGTTGTTTTTGTGCTCCAAAACATTCATTAGCATATCAATGTTTTTTTCAGTGTGTCAGTCGGTAACACTTTATCTTAAGTTCCAGTTCTCACTATTAACCCTTAAATGCATGAATGTTTTGCCAGTCATTATTACATATTCTGGGCCCGGTTCCCCAAAACGTTCTTATCGCTAAGTAGTTCCTAAACTATTCTTTAACCTCTCTCTTAACCTTATGGCATGATTTCCAACACGTCCGTACGATAAGTATATCTTCTGTAAGTCACACCTTTGTAAGGTTGGTCTGGACCATTCATAAGCTCTCTCTTAGCGTTGTTTGAGCTCAAGACGCTAGTCTTTAGAAATCAGCGCAGCGCTGTACAAGTCAAAAACTATTGTATGTTGACAATGTTGTGGCTCAACAATGATTTTATGTTATGGACATTTTAAGACTACTAATAAAATATGTTCGCAATGGATACAGGCGTATTTACCAAGTTGAGTTTATGTGGTATCAGAAAGAATATGGTGTTAATTAGCCTAGGCTATTTTTCGTAATGACATTAAAGCATTTAAATTGGCAGTCACTTTTGATATTTAAAATCTGCCAAACAATTTGGCTCTAAATGGCTAAGATCTATAAATGGATAAGCATGGTGGTGTAAACATGCAGGTTAAAGTTGACCATAGGGGTGTGATCTCCGACCTGGTAGCAAGGTCCAGCAAAACTTCAAATTCTTCTGACGAGAAGCTTGGTGCCCATTTTTACGTTGCTTCCCCAGCATATTCTGTATCTAACTCTCTCTTTCTGTTCATTGTAGATAGGTTGCTTTTTATTGAAAACATTAACCAATGGCAATCAATACTGCATTAAACAGAAGTAACTGCAGCTGCTTGCCAATCAATTCTGATTGTACCTTACCATTAATATAAAAGTGTATTATATAATTTTTAGAAGTCGTTAAACCCATTTCAAGAAGAGGCACAAGTGGCACAATGGGATAAGGAGGATGATTAGCGAGGGATCCCCGGTTCGTCTAACCGTCACAACATATCGTGTGAACATATTACTGACCATTTGATAATTAAATTTATAGTCTATATTTTACTGATAACCTAACCCTATGTTAAAATAAATGTCACTGTAATAATTTGAGGAATGTTTCATTTGCATATAAGGTGTTGTCTTTCTTAATGCTGTATTGCATCTTCGCATAAAGTGGAAAATCGATTCCTGAGCAATCGATGGCAACTAATTCAGCACCCTCACTCACACCATTGTAACGTTGGACGTAAGAGGCAGCGTGCTAAGAAGCTTTCTAAGGGACACCTCAGGGAACACACTTAGGAACATAAACAACTTTGGTAAGATATATCTTTCGAGTCTAAGAGTGAGCGTTATCGGGGAACCGGGCCCTGGTCTTTAGCGACCCGACCTACACTACCGGTTAAAAGTTTGGGGTCAGTATGTTTTTATCTCTTTTATCTTTACTTAACTTATGTTTAAGTCTCTTATGCTCATCAAGGCTGCATTTATTTGATTAAAAATACAGAAAAAAACTGTATTCTTACAAAATGTCATTACAATATAAAATAATGGGTTCTATTTTAATATCCTTTAAAATATTTTTTTTTTTTTGTGATGCAAATCTGAATTTCCATCAGCCATTACTCCAGCATAAAATGTCACATGAAATCATTCTAATATGACAATTTATTATTAGAATTATCAATGTTGGCAACAGTTGTGCTGCCAAATATTGCTAGGAAACTGTGATTCTTTTCAGGATTCTTTGATGACTAAAGTTTAAAAGAACAGCATTTATTCAAAATAGAATTCTTTTCTAACAATATAAATATTTGCTAGCGCTTCTTAACGATTTAACCCATCCTTGCTGAATAAAAGTTTTAATTTTTTTCAAAAAAAGAAATTAGGAACATTTACTGACCCCAAACTTTTGAAAGTGTATATTGTTAGAAAAGACTTCTATTTTAAATAAATGCTCTTCTTTTTAACTTTTTATTCAGCAAAGAATCCTGAAAAAAAGTATCACAGGTTCCAAAAAAATATTAAGCAGCACAACAGTGTCAGCACAGATAATGAATCAGCATATTAGAATGATTTCTGAAGATCATGTGACACTGAAGACTGGAGGAATGATGCGAAAATACAGCTTTGCATCACAGGAATAAATTAGATTTTAATGTATATTAAAATAGAAAACTATCTTGATATTTTAAGAACAATTACAGAAGAATTGAATAAAGCATATTTTGTTGTCTTTTGAAACTTAGAAGGGTTCAATTTGATCAGATGATTTTACCAATGCTGTTATCGTCAGAGCTCACTTCCACAGTACATCCAGCATCTGGCTCATAATCTCTATACTATCATTTTCAATGACTTCAAAAACAATATTTTTATAACTCTCAGCTTATTCGCCACATCCACCATCAAATGACAGTGACAATTGTATTTCACAAGTATTTTTTTATTATTATTTTAATTAAACATACTATATTTTCTAATCTAAGGAAATAGCTCAAATACCCTATAATAGCAAAGAGGAGGTTTATTAACTGTATTTTAGTGTCAATAACATGTCCAATTTAACATCTGGGTTATGAAACAACCGGTTGAGATCCACTGATATGACGGCATACGGTGAAGCCAACGCCCTGCAAAACAGTTTTATATTATTCACACACACACTGCATAAAATCTGTACGCCTGAGAGTGCTTGCAAAAATGACCTTATATAACCTTTCTTTGCTTTTCAGTTGCATTTTGCACAGGTGCACTTTTGGCCAATGCAGTCTGAGGCACTTTAAACTATGTGTGTGCGTGAGTATGAGAGATAGAGCAAAGAATATTTGCTGCTGTTTTGAATCAGTAGATGGGTGTAAAGGCTTGGAAGCATAAAGAGCAAAGGCTTCTTTCGCTGATAGCAAAGGCATACGCATTTCCAAACACTTAATAAACTTCCAAGCTGCAGTGAGGCAAATATTGGCTGTGCATTGAACGAGCTTCTGTAGAGACATGTTCTGCTGTGGTCAGGCTGAGGCTGTGATCATCAATCCTGCCCTTCACAAACAGGTGTGGGGTTTGCCCTTTTTTTGTGTTTGCTCTTATTACGCCTGCGGTCAGGATTTGTGTTCGGACAGCTGGCCTAAGATGGGCTTAAAAAATCTGTCTTGCACTCGACTCTGCAGCAATGTACTCCAACACCAATAATGCAATTCTGTGCCTGAGGTGCGTTTTGTTCCCCGAACGCTTCATTTTTCTCCTTAAAGGGACAGTTCGCCCAAAAATGAAAGTTCTGTCATCATTTACTCCAACACTGCCATACAGTTACAAAACTGTATGAATTACTTTCATCTGTGGAACGTAAAAATATATATTTGCAGTGTTTAAAAAATATATGATTTAGTGCTGTCAAAATTAGTGAGTTAATTCCAATGATTAATTTTCCCAGTTTATAAGAATTCTAAATATTTAATGCAGTTAACTCAGGGGTGGAGCTACAGGTGGCCACCCCACTCACAGCTGCTGCTTTTTTTTTGTCTTCTATTTCTTGTCAAGAATTGTGTTTATTTAAACGCAAAACACCTTTTCTATCACATCAGTCCGGAGACTTTTCAGATGCACACTCCACTCCACAAGAAAACTAGAAACACTAGAAAAAGGGAGGAAATCCATAACTTTTGGATCTTTAAGGATTCGTATCTATTTCATTTACAGTTTAGTGTTTGATATTTGTATTAAATTTATGTATATTTCCTACTTGCTGAAGGGCACAGGTAAATATGGCATTTATTTTAATGGGTTTATGTGAAGATTGTTTAAGGTTAACTTAAATTAGGAGTTCTTATTTTTAAAGTCTAATAAATGTTAACATTTATAGTGTTTATAATTTAATGTTGATGTGACCTACAGTATAGTCAATGGTTAAATATTAGGGGGGGAAATATCAATTTCCTAGAGACATCAGTAGGATTGGTATCATTGATACTCATCTTCAGTCATAAAAAAATATAAAAAAAGAGTCTTAATTAAAAGTCAGTAACATTCTTTGGTTAAAATGTATCAATGGTAGTGATTAGAAATAAGAGCTAGAGGTAAGCAGTTTTATGTTTTAGTGCCATATCGCGTTGATTTCGTGTCGCAATTTTACTGGTTGGTAGTAAACGTGGGTCGTAACTGCAAACACACTGTGAGATGAACATGTTCAATTTCTGACACTCCCAGGAAAATTGTCATAGCCTATCTCTGGTCACAAGACAGTGACAACGGCCATCTTTGAACCTCTCTCACTGAACGACATATGACCACCAATTAGGAGCCACGGTCACAGAAATGTTCATTATTGTTTCACAATGCCAATCTTTTGTCTGGGACAGCAGAAAATCGTGTAGTGTGTCTCGTGCATATCGCTCGTGAGAAGTTTTCAGCAAGCAGTGACACGTGCACACATCCAAAGTGCACACATACATACGGCCGCATCGACAGCGCACTAATGCCTACTTGAGCTGTCTTCCACCGATGATTGTGCATGGATGAACAAATACAGACCAAATTACCCCAACAAGTGTTCCTTGGCGAAGATCCTAGTAAACACAGTCCATCAGACCTATGTTTTAACGTAAACGGTCAAGAAAGAAAACGCATGTGTATCAGTAGATTGGATCCATGCTTTCATTCTTAAAGTGAAAGCAGACTAAAAGAAAAATACACACATTTGTGTAACTAAATATGCAATATGCACACAAATATGCAAAAGAATTCACACTCCCAAGCATTGTTAGAGAAGTCCCTATATTAACTTGATGTAAATCTGAAAGAAAGAGAAAAGTTAGTGTGAAAGTCGATCTGGACAAGACCTGTAATGGCATTTCAGCAAAAAAACTAAAAACAAACAAAAAAGACAACCTAATTCAGAAATACTAGTTGAGAAAGCATGGAAGATCAGTCCTATAACACTACACCAACTATGATTCTCTTGGCAATAAAATAAATGATTTTGAGAGTTTGAACCTATTATGAAGACGTTTTAAAATCATGGCACAAAATTAATATGTTAATAAAAATATGGATAACACAGCCATTAAAGCACTAATAATCTAAGCTGAACATCCCTGTGAGTCGTGACTCTACTCTGACATTCATGAAGGACTGTTCGATTTTACTGTCACCTCAGACAAGCTAATTGATTTCATTCTGTTATAAACGTTCTTGTCAATCATATTTCAAGTGAGTCACGTCCCTAAAGTGCATGTGCGCTTCTACTAATTGACAAAATTGAGTCTATAATTATGAATTTAAAACAACCCCAAAATTACAATTAGACAAATTAAAGAAATTTCCATATTTAACAGCGTAGAAACATTACAAATTCATCAGACCATCAAAAACTATTTCAAATTTGTAAAAGCGTAAAAATGCTCAGAGCCCAGATTCGGTTGCATTAGGACTCAGTGAAACAATTTAAAAGACGTTAATTGTGAAAATAAATAAATAAATAAAATGAAACCGATACATTTTCCAGATTCTAGAAACAGAGAAAATGGAGCCTGATTATCAGGAGAGCAGAAGTTATGTAGGCAGTGCTGAATAAAAGAAAAAAATAAGTTAAATATATTTTCTGGTCTGCTGGCCAAAACACCAATCAGTCATGAGATGGTGAATACTGAAATATGAAAATACCAACTACTGAAATGAAATCATATTTACAGTATATTCCATCACCAACTCAGGTATCAGATCTTCTTATTTCCTCCAAATTCATATCAAAATATAACTTTCTCATAAATGTATACTTGTGGTCTGATGTGAAATGTTATTTCTGGATTTCAAAATTCCTTGGTAGTATTGTTTTCTGACAGCCATGGCACTGAATAGTCAGTAAACTGCAAGGCGAGTTTGTGGGGTTAAAGGTCAACTGATGTCCGATGTCTGCATCTCTGACAGGGACACCAAGAGGAAAGTGTGTGTGCACATGCATGAGAGATTTAAAAGTGTGTGTCCCTTAAGAATACAGAATGGCTAATGGTCAACAACACACACTTTAGTGTCAGTAAATACTTTCTGGGGCAAACACACACAAGAGACGGATGGATGGACAGACAAATAAATACTAAACAAGGCTATCACATTGGTCCCTATACTGAAAAAAGAAAAGAAAATGACAATGTAACTAAATAGTATTTTTAACATTTCTGCTGCATCTTTAAATAAAGTTGTATGGAGTGTAAAGTAAAATATAAAGAGTAAACATATAAATGCATATAAAAATACATCAAAATATGTCTTTAGCATTATGTTAATGTATTAAATTGTGCTCTATATGCCTGTGGAGGCAATGAATGGAAATGGAACTTGAATTTACTTTGAATGAAAAAAAATACCTCAAACCCATAAGGGAGTCTGCCTCCTCATTTCAGACTGCTAACACACACACACACGCACGCATACACACACACACACACACACACATTTTGAAGCTGCTCTGTAGGTAAGAGCTAATCCCGGTGAAATAAGGAAATAAAAGGCCAATTTTCTCTTCTTTCAGCCTGTTGTGACAAGCAGTAATTTCTCTTCTGCTTTCTCCTTCTACTATAACAGAGAAGAAAGAAAAAGTAGAGAAAGATGGAGCATGATGAAAGAAACAATTCACCTGATTTTTGTCAATAAAAAACCTGACTTTTGAATGTGTGTACATGTGATAGATACATTGCACGCAGAAGATAAACTGAACACAGCCTGAAGAAATGAAGGCTGATGTTTAATCTACAATAAAGGCCATTTAGCGTAGATACTGTAATACAACTTTGAGTCAAATGATAATTATTTACCTCAAATTCTCATGGTTCAGTCCCATGGCAGCGCAGATACTGCAGCGTCCGATTAAACTGGTTTGGGATAGTTAATGTTGAATAAATACGATTTTGTGCTGAAATACTGAGTGTTAAAGCAGTGCAAGTGTTTTGTGAAGTCAAACAGCCCTGCTAGTATTGTAAATGATGGATAAACGGAGACAGAATAAGGACAATAGTGTTCAGTAAAGTAAAGGACACAAAGAAATAAAGCGCATGATAGACACTGTGCCACAGGCGATGAAGGGAGGTCTTACACACACACACACAAAAAGCTGAAATGCTGAAGGACATAATCTTGATGAACACCTTGAAAAAGAGTCTCCACAGAAGGACTAAACACGAGTATCAAGTGATGACAAATGTCAAATTTACACAAATCCTTCAACTCTATAAAGTAGGGGAGGGCAGGGGCGAAAGTACCATTTTTCAGAAAAACTTCATTTTAAAAGATAATGTTGTATACAGAGATATATTTCTGCTGTGGCCAGTAACTCAGAAGTGTGGACTAACAATACCCAACCAATACCAGGTGGTATTTTGTAGAAATGTAGAAAGACTTCAGTATAATTTCACTTTGAACATAAGTTGAACATCAGTTGGGTCAAAAGTAACACAACAATATAAGCTAGATTTTTTTCTGTTAGTCTTATTTTTCTTAAGTATACCTGATTGTGACCTTGTTAATAAGTAACTGCAAACATATTTTATCCTTTATCTTTGCAAAAAAAATATTAAATTACATTTTCATATTTTCATTTTAAATTTAAGTTTAAGTTTCATCAGATGTCTTAAAACCTGACTGTATTTTTTTATTGTAAATTTCAATGTATTTTTATATAATAAAAAAAAATTATACAGAATGCACAATATAAAAATCTAATCACATTAGCATAATAATAAAAACCTCTAAACATAATGTAACAGTAGGCCTATTTATGTTTCCATCCAGTTGTTTTTATGCATGAATTGAAAATGTGCATTAAAACATCTGGAAACACTGCAAATTCACAGGTGGAGGTGTAAAGGCTAAGATACGGCTAAAACCTAAATATAAATGTGACGTAGCAGCTGCCCAGAGAGAGATGTTCCTCTATGTCCGGAAACACCCTCTCAAAAACATCTGGATAAAACCAGACCTCTGTTTGTCTTTCTGACCCTCACTCAGACATATTCTTTTGGTATAATATGACATTAACATTTGTAAGAAATGATGCAAGACACAGAAATTCACAATATAGCTTGCACTGGAACAAAATAAATACTTTTTTGATTGTAGCGGGACAAAAGTAACAATTGTTACTTTCATCCCGACAGCAACACCTGACATTTAAACTCGATTTAATTTTATATAAAAAAAAATTAATATGCAAACTTTAGGATGTGTTAAAGCACTAAATAACCTGTAGATTGATCATTATTATGACACATGAAACGAAAAAAAAACAAAACGACTAATAAAAAAAAATTACTGCTTCAACAATTTACTTTTTGTACTCGAAAACAGTTTTATGGTCCTAACTTCGGGAAACGATGAGGAAATCACATGATATTTCTCAGCTCCGTCAAGGATTGCATGCTGAATATCTGTCATAGCTGGGAATGCAAATGCAGAAAGAGACTCGGAAAAAAATTGCTTTGTTACTTTCGACCCATGTTACTTTTGACCCCGCTCTCCCCTACCTTAAAATAGACAGCTTCTTAAATTTTCATAAAACAATCAAAATTTTGGTCAAACGAAATACAAATCAGAGAAAACAGAACATTGGCCAGAAGATGCCATGTTATAGACATTCACAGACACAGTCTCTAAAAATACCCTGCTTGAGGTTCAAGGCAGTAGCTACTGCAGATGATTTGATATTGAAATAATATATACGTACACACACATTTCCAATATGCTTTTAAAGATTTCCAACTCTAAAATTCGTGATGGCTGTACTCACACATCTCATTAACCCTGGATGTAGTTTGTGTATAATTGTGAGGAGACTGGGAAAAGAAAAGAAGAATGCGCGATAGGTGTGAGAGAGAGACTGAGACAGAGATGGTAACGGTGACGGTCTCAGTCAATCAGTGAGACTCAATTACTTAATAATGTCTCATTATTGAGCCCTGATTAACCCTCATCCATCTCCTGATATCACTGCAAGGACACGCAGAGGACGAGAGGCTTTCATTCCCCTCTTCCTGCTTTTTCGCCCGCAATTACGCTTCATTGCACTTTCTAGTTTCTGTCATCTCATTCCATCCATCAATCGTTTCCTGCATTCATTCATCTCACTTGTCAGTGTGTCATTTTAGATCTAAGAAGGTCTGCCTGTAGGAAAGTGAAAATCACATATAAGATCTCTTTAATATCTCAGGTGTTTCTTCAGTGCAAATTAAGAATTGAATAGCTTCTTCTTTGAACAGCAAATTCTTCCAAAACCAAATGATCTGTGCTATATATATATTATACAAACATGCTAAACCCCAACATTTATCATATTTGTGTATATTTCATTATTTCCCTTAAGAAAGTTTAGGTTAAAATTTTAGTTTAGAGAGTTACTTTAGTATTATTGATATGTTGTTTTACTATAATTAAAGTTTTGAATAATATTTTGAATTCATATTTAATTTCTGTTTTCATTTTACGTGTCAAATTATGTTTTTATATTTTTTTTCTGTTTTTATTTCAGTTTTATTTTTAGATGTTTTAGTGCTTCAGGTTAAAGTAAAATGAGCAACTAGTTGAAAAAAAAAAAAAATATTTTTTTAATTTAAGTTAATGTTTGTTTTAAACAACAAACAATTTTAATGGTTTTAGTGCGATTTTTGTCTAATACTGCTTAGTAAGTTCTCCATTAAAGAGGGGGGGGGGGGTGGGGGTGAAATGCTATTTTTAGTTTTTTACACTGTTAAAGAGTTGGATTCCCATGCTAAACATGGACAAAGTTTCAAAAATTAAGTTGTACGTTTGAAAGAGTATTTCTGTTCCCAAAATACTCCTTCCGGTTTGTCACAAGTTTTGGAAAGTGATCAGAGCGAGAGCGTCGCGAAATGTCACAAAAGAAGTGTGTTTTTGGTTGCCAGGGCAAGACAACCCTGCACAGATTACCAAAAGAGAAACAGCATTAAGGGACCAGTGGATGGAGTTTATTTTTACAGAGCATCAATGGAGTTGTGCAAGTGTTTGTGTTTGTTCCCTGCATTTCCAAGATGCTTGTTTTACAAACAAGGCCCAGTTTGACGCCGGATTTGCACATCGTTTATTTCTTAAGGATAATGTAGTCCCAACGAAAAAGGGTCACGATCGTGTGTTGGAACCGCAGGCGGTGAGTAAAACTGCTTCAAATATCTCTGTGTTGTTAACTTAGCTATCAGCTCGTAAGCACATCAAGTAAACAACATGCGATGTTGTCATCAAACTGCACTTTCCACATGTACAGCTTAAAAAAAAGTGGAACTTAGTCATTTTCCAAAACTGCTAAGCAAATATATACAGTTTCAGTACATACCACATAGAGACGTCGTTGCTGATGCTGCTCTTGTTAAATTTTAGCCTCTGGATCTGATTCTGGATCATAAATAAACGGCTGAATCTGACTGTTAGCCATGGTTTGTTTTGGTTGGTTTTTTCCTCACGGTAATGTCACAGCTTCCAAACGCTCTCAACTCAAAAGCCTACTGGCGCTCGTGATTCTTTAGCTCCGCCCACACGTCACGCCTCCAGCCGGTCGTGTTTTTCCGGGAAAAATCGGTACAGACTATCTTTCTCTTATGAATATAATAAAACTAAAGACTTTTTGGAGTTATGAAGGATGCAGTACTACTCTGTAGGTACTCAAGATTAACAGGATATTGAGTGAAAACAAGCATTTCACCCCCCTTTAAAGTCAACACAAAACTCTCAAATTGACCCAACTTTCTTGCTCAGTTCACACTTTTGGTCTCATTGTGCTTTTTTTTTTTTAATTGAAAAAAATAAAATAAAGAAAAGTCTTCATACAGTATTTTTGAAACAAAATAGCATGCTCTTCAAATTACCTTGTTTTATTTGATAGGCAGAAATGGGCTTCCATAGTTTTACCTGTTGTTATTTTTAACAAACCATATTGAAGATGCATTATCAGATTTGAGTTGAACTGATGCAAGTGTGTGCCAAACCGTGGGTGAAGAATGCGGTTAGATTTTTAAACCATCAAACCCCTAGTATAAATGTGTCGACTCTGAGCAGTAACATTTTGCAACCTTGTTTTCTTCTGAGTGTGAAAGTGCTTGAACTGGCCTGCTTGTGTTTGGATCAATGGAAACCAAGCATGAAAGTCAACACTTGACCACAATGACTCTCTCTGCTTATCGCCGTGCTCCCGAGGCATCGTCGGTATCCATAGTGACACTGATATCTGCATCGCCAGTCGACGTCTGATCTATAACATCACTCTTGACAGATACCTTTCTAATTAAATGCCATTGATTGGATCTCACCTCTCCACCAGTCTCGTTTAACTTCCCTATCTCGCACTCACACAGATATACACATACACAAAGAGTGAAAGAAGGCCAAATAATGAAAGTTTCCACAAAAAACCCTATGCTATCATGATGAAGATCTAAAAGGGTAAGCACTCAATTACTTATACATATTGTATAAAAAATCTACCAAAGCATCTGATTGGCCTTATGTGGGCCAGAAGTACAGCATAATTACCTCAAATACAGCAGGATGTGCACCGATAAGACAAAATGTGAACATCAGGACCTGCTGTATTGACTCTGAACTACTTCCTTAAAGTACAAAAGACTAATCGACACCAAAGAACAATTGGCGATCCGTTTCAGCGAGATCCTGCTAAATTAAATTTTGTTTATTTATTTTTTTTTTTTGTTTATGTACAGAGCCGAAACCTTCTCTGACAGGTATAAGATCATTCTTACATCTCATCCTGGTAACACCAGAGAAAAACTAGCTGTCTATCACTCAACCAGTGACATTTTAGATACCCTTACGTTTCCTCCAAAAACATGAAATACACTCTGTGCATGAACACACACACACACACACACACACACACACACACACACACACACACACACACACACAGTAGTTTGAAGCCATTTAATATGGAAATCAAGTAGATATTAATTTACTAAATAATGTTTTGTATGCATTATTTATTATTTTTATTTATACTATTTATACTTTTTGTGCAATTACTTGTCTGTCAGTGTAATTTCATAAAGTTCAAATTGATTTCAAAATGCAGGTGCATGCAAATTTTTTTTGCATTTTGTGTTTTTCACTTAAATAAAAGACAGATTTTCCCTATTTATTTCATCATTGAGAATTTCTTACAAAAAAAAAAATAAAAAAATCTTGTCTCATTCTCATGAACCCAGTCTCATGTCTCGTCTCATCTCATGAGATAAATGTCTCGCCGCCTACAATGTACTAAATGTACAAATTGCATAAATAAAGTCTAAACCTGCATTTTTACAACATTGTGTTTGGGTTATGAAAATTTCTACATGCATTTGTAAGTAAACAGGTGCTCAACTGCAAACACCGCAAGTGAATTTTTGTTTGTGTATCTCAATTGTACTAAAAATTGACAAATTATTAATTTGTTTTTGAAAAGTTTCGTGTACAGACAGCAATGCAGTCAAAACAATCTTCGTTTGGAAGTTTGTACGGATCGGCCAAAATGACTAACAACACTGTATTACTCATGCCAGGCCAGCATGTGCATAACGGTTTTCATCGTTTACACAGAAAGTAATGGGATGATTTTCAGAGACTTGCACTTTAAAATCAATTAACCAAAGGTAACATTTTCAGTCTTTCAAAATGCTTTCGTTGTGTAAATGAATGGCCAAAACACCACAAAAAATAAATAAATCAGTTTTTATTTTATTTTTTTGTCTAAAAATATAGATATTGTCAACCAAGATGTTTCAGCCAATTCATTCACCCTACCAAACCATTTCTGGTAATTTCTGCAACCCAAAATGTTTAGCAAAAACTTTTTAAGCTGAAATTTTTGGTTGCTGAAACTACAGTGCAACTAAGCAACTAGAATCATGATGGCAGATTGGGCAAGCATTGCTCACAAAATGTAAAAGTATGGTTGTGTCTGTCATTTGGCACTTGACGACAGAGCCCCAGTCAAGGGAAAAAATCCACTTACTCCAAACCCAGTGTGTGTTTTTGTTATATTAAATCTGTATTTGTGTGTGCCATTTGAAAGAGACAGACAGAGAGTTTGTGAGAGCACAGAGAGGATAATCCTGTTATCTGGAGAGGGGAGCAGGCTATGATTTCTGCTTTTAATGACACATCTCAAGCTCCACTATTGGTTTATATTAATAGAATCTCTTTCTACAAAGGCTTGCTTTTCTTTTACATTAAGTTTGTGTGTGCATTCACTCTTCCAAATGGCCATTTCACGGAAGTAAGGTTCAGAAATAACCCTCATTAATATTGCACTGCTAAACACAAAACGTGCTATAAAATATGTGGGCAGATTTAAAGGGCAAAAGCCTGCCGTGCCAAGCGAGTCAGTTTGCGTGCCTGTGCCAATAGGAGGTGCTTTTCCTGCCGGGTGTTGTGATGGCGACACTGCATTGTGGGGTTCGGGGTCACCATGGTACTGTGAGGCAGCTAGACAAGATAATTACTGAGCAAGCTCAGAGGGTTGAAACAATCGACCAATCAGAAAGGCCAAAAGATCCCCCATGCCAATAATTTTCTCTAACAAAAAGAGTTTTTTCCTCCCACTCTTTGCTTTCAAGTTGGATTGTTTTTTTGTGCATGTGTATCTTTACTGTCTTGTAAAATGGATCAGTCTGAGTCAGTATTTTCCTGTTTTGCATAACCAGTGGAATAAAGATAGTCATAAGGGTTTGAAAAGTCGTGAGGGTGAGATGAAATGTTAAAAGAATTTTCAATTTACAAAGTTTGGAAAAATTACGATTTGTAATGTTTTTGAAAGAAGTCTCTTGCCCTCAGTGAGGCTGCATTTATTTGATAAATGTCTATATTAATAGATGTTAGAATGTAATTTATTCCTGTCATTACTCCAGTCTTCAGTGATGCATGATCTTTCAGAAGTCAATTTATTATCGGCAGGGGGGTCGGACTGAGGGTAAAACCAGTACTGATTACCAGGACCCCAAAGGAAGAGAGGGCCCTTGAAAAGTCTGGAATATATGAATATATATATAAATGGGGGGGGGGGGGGGGGGGGCATTAGGACTTAGGGCCCCTGATTATTGGTGCGATTAATAAAAAAAAGTTCTATTTATTGTCATTGTTGTAATACAGATATTTTTTGCTGCTTAGGATTTTTGAGGATTTTTTCCCAGGATTCTTTGATGAATACAGTTTATTTGAAAAATAAACTTTTATATATGTGTGTGTGTGTGTGTGTGTGTGTGTGTGTGTGAACATTAAGTTGATTGAAGTGACGGTGAAGACATTGCAAAAGATTTCTGTTGTTTGTATATACAGTATGTGTGTATATATATAGAAAATCAGTAAATTAGAATGATTTCTAGGATCATGTGACACTGAAGGCTGGAGGAATTATGCTGAAAATTCATCTTAACATCATAAATAAATTACATTTTAAAAACATAGAAAACTGTTATATTATATTGTAATAGTATTTCACAAAATTACAGTTTTACTGTAGCTATTTCAAACAAATAAATACAGCCTTGATGAACATAAAATACTTCTTTCAAAAACAAAAACAAACAAAATCTGAATTATTCCAAACGTTTGACCAGTATTGTGTGTATCAGATGTTTCGATGGATTGTGAGAGAGCTGGTAGTGAACACAGTCACAGAGTAGAGCGAGTGGAGGTCACGAGCTGCTGGATTACTGTTCAACAGAACGAGAGAGAGGCTTGTGTTCAGTCTCATGGCCTGTGGTTGCAGACCCGTAGAGGCGTCTTATCATCTGTAGACAGATGGCCCGTCCAGTCCAACTATCCTCTCTCTTTTATCAGTTAGCACCTCTACTCTTCATCCGCTGTTTCTCTTCTCTCTCTCATCGCTCTCTTCTTCTTCACTGTGTCGTCTGAAGATAAAACAATCTGAGTTAACTTTGGCTAAATCCAGGGGACTAAAAGGGGACCGACACTGTCAAACTCCAAAAAAAACAAAATATTAGTCTCACAAAGTGGTTTACACTCATATTACAGAAATGTAAGTCACAAAAAATCCCACTTTTCACTTGTAGCTTTTCAAGTCAAGTCAAGTCTGCTTTGTCAATTCTTCCACATGTACAGTACATACATACAGAGAATCGAAACTGCGTTACTCTCAGACCCTTGGTTCATATGGATAACATTGAACAGTAGAGCGTAAATATCTAGATCAAATATGAAATATAAGATACAGCTATACAATATGGGAATATAAAAAAGTCATATAATAAAATTAAAAATAAAGTTAAATAAAGCAGCTCAAGGCACATGGCAGATAGAGTGCAAATCAGTGAAGTGAACAAACAGTGCAGATAAAAAGATTTTTAGTGCAACAAAAAGCTTATTCAGTATGATTTAAGTGACAAAAAAAAACACTTATTTGAAATATTTAAAACAGTATTTAAAACACTTTTAACACTTATTTGCATTCATCTTTTAAATATGTTGCCTTTTTGAATTTGTTGTGTCAGATATGATGTTTCTAAAGCCAACGTATTTGAATGGCTGTGTAAGCTAATTATTTTTATTTTTTAAATTTCCTCATATAAATCTATCATCTGAAGATATGGAAATTAAATGTGATATTTTTTTTAAAGGTGTCTTTTATCTATTTATTTATTTATTTTTTTTTTTTAGCTGCACGCATCTTCAAATTACATTCTACAAATAGTAATAAAGAAAGACAGAAATGACCAGAATGTTCTTTCACATTTTGGTATGTCAAAACAACAACAACAACAAATAATAATAATATGGTCATATGGTTTTAAAATAAATGTTTGAAATAAAATATCCAAGCTGATTTTGGGCATTTTGTTTGTAATCATCTCTATTAAGGCCCGTTCACACCAAGAACGATAACTATAAAGATAACTATAAATATAACGATATTAGCATCCACACCAGCGAACGATATCGTCTGTTTATTCTGAGCGCACGTGCGTCTGCTGCTTTAAATCCTCGAGCTCGTTATAGCAGGGTGGATTCTGATTGGATGTCAATGTTTTTATCATTCATCAGCTGGAAAAAAAATCTTTCTGAAAATGTTTCCAACGATAACGTTTCTCTATGCCTTTATCGTTATAGTTGTAGTGTGGACTCTGCTATTCTTTAATATTGAGAACGATTTTTAGAACTATATCTTTATCGTTATCTTTATAGTTATCGTGCTTGGTGTGAACGGGCCTTTAGTCAGTAATATTTCTGTTTGGCCAATGTGTAAGCAAATAACGCACCAGGAACTCTGGCAACTGAGCTTCCAATTTCCGTTTTAATTAGTTTAGTCTCTGAATTATTTAACAGAAATCTGTTAAATAAAGCATATTAAATAAAATTCTAGCATAGATATCAGCCTGTTCAGACTAAAAACTATCAGGATATTAAATTTTTTATAAAGTTATAAATGGAGCTCCTGGTTTGTCCTCCTCCTCTCTTTAGTGTCCTGCTCAGAGCATGTCTTCATGCTCCACTGCGTCCAATCACGAAACGGGTGCTCACCCCTCTGTGAGGTCCTTACATCTGTGCTCTGGCCTGCTGGCTTTTCTGTGTCCCCTAATAGCCAAAGAGCCACCTGATTCCAGGTCAGTTGTGCCATAAAAGTGCAGCAGTGAACTAGAGGAGACAAGCAGTCTCAGCCTCAGACAGCATCACAGACCCTTCACTGAACATCAGAGGCAATCAGTTTGAGAAGCTTTAACCTGATTGGCTGACTTTTATACAGTTTTAGTGTACAGGTTTGTATTAGTTTGCCGGAAACATCTGATACATAATAATATATATATGTTTCTATTCTATTCTATTATTATATTTATTTTATCTTCTTTTTATGTACACTACCAGTCAGTAGTGAAGTAAGTCATGTTTTTTGAAAGACTCTTATGCTCACCAGGGCTGCATTATCTTACCTCAATAGTGAGAAATGACAGTTTTTAAGTTGCTAAACTATTTTACTGATAAAATCATCAGAGCACCATTGACAACATGTTTCTGTGTGCATGTGTTTTTCTGTGTGTGCGTGTCCATATTGTATGTGTGCGCATTTGTAAGGGAGAGAGAGCGGGAGAGAGAGAGTATGTGCTTTCTGTACATCAAAACAACAACATAAAAATCTTGGTCAGTGTCATTGTGGATTTTGCTGCTTTTGCTGTTTTAGGCTGTAAGGACCTTAATATAACTGAAATCAATAAACAGGTGCATCTAAATTAATTAGAATGTCGTGGAAAAGTTCTTTTAATTGTGATGATTTTGGCTCACATTTAACAAAAGGTCTGGTGAGTTTGCTGGCCAGTCAAGCACACCAACACAATGGTCATTTAACCAACTTTTGGTGCTTTTGGCAGTGTGGGCAGGTGCCAAATCCTGCTGGAAAATGAAATCAGCATCTTCAAAAAGCTGGTCAGCAGAAGGAAGCATGAAAAAAAAGCACAATGACCAACACTATCAGATGACATTGCACCCCAAATCATCACAGACTGTGGAAACTTAACACTGGACTTCAAGCAGCTTGAGCTATGAGCTTCTCCACGCTTCATCCAGACTCTAGGACCTTGGTTTCCAAATGAAATACAAAACTTATTCTTATCTGAAAAGAGGACTTTGAACTACTTGACTTTACTGGGAAACAGTCCAGTTCTTCTTCTCCTTAGCCCAGGTAAGACGCCTCTGATGTTGTCTGTGGTTTAGGAGTGGCTTAACAAGAAGAAAACGACAACTAGCCAAATTCCTTGACACGTCTGTATGCCTTGACCTCAGCCTCAGTCCATTCATTGTGAAGTTCACTCAAATTCTTGAATCGATTTTGCTTGACAAATCTCATAAGGCTGCGGTTCTCTCTGTTGGTTGTGCATCCTTTTCTTCCACACTTTTTCCTTCCACTCAACTTTCTGTTAACATGCTTGGATACAGCACTCTGTGAACAGCCAGCTTCTTTGGCAATAAATGTTTGTGGCTAATCCTCCTCGTGAAGGGTGTCAATGATTGTCTTCTGAACAACTGTCAGATCAGCAGTCTTCCCCATGATTGTGTAGTGAACCAAACTGAGAGACCATTTTGATGGCTCAGGAAACCTTTGCAGGTGTTTTGAGTTGATTATCTGATTAGCATTTCACCATATTCTAATTTGTTAATAATAATTCTAGATCGTGAATTATTGGATTTTTATTTAATCTGAGCATAAATCATCACAATTAAAAGAACCAAAGACTTAAACTACTTCAGTCTGTGTGCATTGAATTTTTTTTAATACACAAGTTTCACAATTTTAGTTAAATTACTGAAATAAATGAACTTGTCAACAACATTCTAATTTATTGAGATGCACCTAGACATGTAAAACTACTTTAGTGCAATTCCCTGAAAATGATTGCACACCTCAGACTGTTCGTCAGCCAATCAAATTGAAGCATTAAATTCAATGTTTATGTCAGTTTATGTTTAAGCGGGCAGATTTTGGTTATATTTTACAGTACTCAAAACAGTAAATGAACACTACACACTGGACCAGACTTTATGTGATTGTCCTAAGTCAGGATGCTCTACTATGCGTTCAGAAGGGATGGATTGATGTCAGCATGTTAGAATAGTTAATTCACACTTTCCAGTTATAATAGGATTGAGCGTGTAAGCCTGCTGTGATGTATGAGAAAATAGATTTATATGTTCATCCCATAAGCCAGAGTCAGTTAAAGTCAGTGCCTCACAATGTTCACAAAATCATTTTCAACTTCTTAGGAAACACCTGGAAGAGAGACATAAATTATTTCTCTTTTTATCATCAGCATGCATTGATTATTTTTCCCCCATGCTGATTTGAAATAATAAATGTCATATTTTGGGGTAAAACCCCCAGTTTTTCCAGTGGCTAGATTCACGATGCACACACATCATATGGTATCCCGAATCTGGCTGCTTTTGCACACAGAGTAAGTAAAAATCATTTTGGTTTAATCCTTCTTTCAATACAGAAACACACACACATTCTCGCAGCTCAATTTCATGGGTTTGGAGAACAAGAATGGCTCCTGTTTAGCCTCGCTGATTCATGTAGAGCAATTCACAGCAGGAAAGATATAGAGAGACTGAAATTAAACATGTATATGTTTTGGTTATGATAAGCTGCAACTCTCTCTCTCTCTCTCATGCTCTCTCTCTCTCTCTCTCTCATGCTCTGTTCTGGTGTGTGAATAGAACTCCACTTATCTGTCTAGAGTAAAGTACAAGGTAAAGCATTTTTGTCTCAAAATGTGCTTCATGAATAAAAACATTCAATTTAGATGTTAATATGTCAAAAATATAATGTAACTAGACTGCTTCAATCTTACTACATTATTATGTTTCACCAATGAAAGTAACATTTAAAGAAATTGCTCAAAAAAGAAAATGCTGTCATCATGCGTTTCTCTTTTGTGAAACACAAAATGAGATGTTTTGAAGAATGTTCATGCTGCCTTTTTCTTGAAAGCAGATGGATCTGTGTATCATTCTTTCATTAATTTTAATATTTAATATTGATTTAATATTGATTTAATATTGAAAGTAGAAAAATAATTTCTGAATTCTGATTTATTTTTCAAAAAAAAAAAAAAAATGCTTAAACAAAAACTTAAATTTAGTAAATTTTGTACTTTAGTAAACATATAGTAAGTGCAGATTGCACTGTAACAGGGACATCTTAAAACAAAGTAACCTGAACATATAAATGATTATAATTTGGCACTTCAAAACAAACCTTTACAAAACTGTTTTATGTAAAAAAATAAATAAAAATAAAAAATTACATTAAAACGCACATGCATGGTGAATAGCTGATAGAAAAAGAAAGCTGAATGAGCTAACAAATATGCAGAAAATAGAATGAGAGCAAAAAAACTGCATTGCAGTGGAATCAGCTGGCGTGAAAGACATTAAAAGCTCATAAGTTTTGAATTGGGAATTTATGGAGCAGAAAGTGAAGTTTAAGAGAAGTGGGCCATCCAATGCACAGCATATGTTCCTCATAACTTCACCCTGTTGCTCTATTTTCACATTCTCATACAGTGTGCTTATCTGATAAAAATAGCCACTGAAAAAATAAGTGAAATGGAAAAGTGTACCCATCTTGTTATCGGTGTGTATATATATATATATATATATATATATATATTCATTCTAAAGCACTACAATGTTGTTTATCTACTACTCCTTTCCTCCTCTTTTTACTGGAGCGTCACAAAAGCGAGATTCTGGAGATACTGAACTACATCCAGCAGGTGTTTCTGTGTTTGTATGGATACTGTAGATTGGAGTGATGACAGCAGAGAAAAGCAGATGTTCTCCTGGAAAACACTGTATCTGTTCTCCATCTCGCAATACTTCCGACCCCAAGAAATGTAATAATCTTTACCTTTATAAACCTACAATAACAACTGAACCCCAAAATTAGATTTTCTCCTTTTCCGTCTTCTCTTCTTCTTTCCCCATTTCTGTTTGACCTTTATTTTGCTCTCAATTATATCCAGATTTTGCGCTATGTTGCACTTCCCTTTGTTCAATCTCTCATTCATTCACTGAGCATCATCTGAACTCAACACTCTCATCCACACACACACACAGACTTTTTTCCCAATATAAAAAAGTCTGAACCCTGAGGGGGAAACCTGCATTGCTGGAAGGCCTGTGCTGCTCAGGAGACTGCAATAATTCAGTTCTGAGTAACACTCGATTTTAGAAAATTCGATAGATTACATAAATAAACAGCACTGTACACTGACTTTAACACGTTGCTGTATGAGATATTGAGAAATCTCACATGTGGTTTTTAATTCATGAAACTCAAGTTTATTTCAACGCAACATGAATGATATATATTAGTGCAGAATATAATGTGGATGTGAATGTAATATTTCTTCCTCCTGATATCAATATAAGCAGGTTTGAGGGAAAGCATATATGAAGAATGAGTGTGCCAGAGGGGTCAGTTAGGTCAGTATACGGCTAATCCTGTTAGCCCTGGAGTTAGCATTAGTGCTCAGACTTGTTCTTGAATATTACAGCAGAAAGGGACAGCATCATTACTCACATGATCCTTCAGAAATCATTCTAATATGCTGATTAGCTGCTCAACACATTTATTATTATTATTAATAATCAATAATGTTGAACACAGTTTTACTGCTTAATATTTTTTGTGGGAACAATGATACACTTTTAAATAGACAGGATAATGTAAGAAAATTTTAAATGTAATTTCAAATGTAAAAACAGCATTTATTTGAAATTTTGTTACTTTGGCTTAATTTAAAGCATCGTTAATAAAAGTGTTAATGTCTTTCAAAAACAAATCTCACACAAATCACTTTCACACAAGTATATGTCTCTAAAGTCTTTTGGGGAAAGTACAATGGCAATTTTAAAAACTATTTGTGTGATTGTGCAATGAACACAGGGCATGGCTGGTCCAAGAGCTACAATCCTTCTCAAAACAATGCAAAGCTTTCGTTCTGAAAACTATTATGTACCAAGCACACATACAGTAATTGTATCATCTCAACATGTGAAGGCCTTACAAATCTGAAGTCAATAACTTATAATATAATAATCCAGTATTCCAGAGCAATGCCAACACAATACTTCAATCACTACATATATCCAATCCAGTAAATATACAAACCGACTCACACACACATTTGCATTATCAAACAAGATTCTCTTTTGACAAACCACCCCATTAAAATCTCTCAATACAACACAGAGACTGTAAATAAACTCTCTCTCTCTCTCTTTCTTACACACACACACACACACACACACACACACACCTAACAGCAGGTAATGAGCAGAACCAGACTGTCACTTACGTCAAACCGAACTCTCTCTCTCTTTCTCCAGCTCACTGGGACGAACGTCTGTATTTTTCTCCGAGTCCTCCAGGATCATTTGCTTTCGTCTTCTCCTCCTCTGTCCTTCTTCTTCACTTTGTCATTGTTTTTCAGCACCGGTTGTGCTCTTACTGCAGTGTGTTTGTGTTTATGTGCAGCATATAGTGTGTTAACTACGTCTCACGGCGGTACTGTTGAAATAATTAATGTCTTTCTTAATTGTTATGCATGCAAATCATCATTGTTTCTTGTCGTTGTGGCACAATACGGTTATGTGTGTGTGTAATGCAGATCTAATCCCTTTGAGGAGGTGAGAGAGCAGCTGCTTAGCAGCCAGGACCCTATAGGGAATAAAAGACGAATGTTTCAGCTCAACACACACACACACAGTGCAAATGATGCTGTCATACACTTCAGCTTAACGCCATCCTATTATGCAATAAACATCAACTGCGTATTTAACCTCATGCTAAACACTCACCTTCCACACAGAAAAGGCACTTACACTCACATATACTTGTATAAGTGGATTAGACTGTCAAAGTAGGACACAGTTTGAAGCTCTTAGCTACAAGCGTCCTTGACACAGCCATCATTATGAGCAGGCAAAACAAGCCCAAGACCTCATACGCCATCAATACACTGGACAGCACGTCTTGACCCACTGAAACTGACTCGGTGATGATTTCTGGATGTCAAAGTCACCGAAGTGATATCAATAATGAGCAAAGTGGAGCTTAAGCAAGTCAAAGATTAGAGCATGAGGTCATGTGTTCATTTGTCCCATCTGGCTCCCTGAGTACATGTGCACGCACAAAGTTACGTCTGCTCTCGGCCTGGGATCTGATCAATAGCTTCCTCTCTGTTAGAATGAATTGTCAAGTATACAACGAGACAAACAAACCACCTGTTGTTCTCATTTTCTTTCACTCCCTTGGCTATCCATTCTATTTCACTTTAGAAGTAGTTTGTCTGAAGGCCAAGCAATGATACAATTCTCACTTTCACCCTGTACAACCTGACATATGTTGCTAGTATTCATATGGAAAAAAGGTAAGATGAAATTCTGATAGTTTATTTATATCAATGAGATCTTAATAACAATAGTCTATAACTATATAAATATCAGATGTCACTCTTTATCTTCTCAATAATGTCTTAGTAACATGTTTTATGGTCAAAGGTCTAAAGTTTTAAAACTTTCAATGCAAATGCAATGCAGTGATGATTGGAAGATGAACAAATAAACACTTGATACACCAGTTAAGGATCTAAGGATTGATCATGTCGATAATTTAGAGGCTGTGCTGTAAATGGTGAAAGTTAACAAATACCTTACTTACTTTCTTATAAATGCAGCTAAAAATATATGTTCTCTCATCATTTACTCACCATAATAGTATATGAAGCACAAAATGAGATAATTCAATGAATATTATTCATTGTGACTAATGATTTACTGTCACACAAGCATATACTCTGGAATGACTTGAGGTTGAAGTTTTAATTTTTAAATGAAATATACCTTTATATTTGATCTATTTCTAAAGCTATACTCTAAAAAATACTGGGTTGTTTCAACCCAACTTTGGGTCAAACATGAACTTACCCAACATTCGGGTTAAGATTGAATGTAAAAATGTAACTCAATGGTTGTGTTTGTCCATATCTGACCCAAAGTTGGTTTGAAACATCCCAGTATTTTTTATAGTGATATAGTTAGAACGCAGAAGACTTAATATAGTGCTTAAGTCATATGGAATACTTTTATGATTATTATAAACCATCTCAGATGTCCACGGACATCAAATAGTGTGCTAATGTCATTGCATATTGCCTTTAAACACTCTAACTGGAATACTGCTCTGGAATACTGGCTTCACTCAACCGGGATTCCCGGAGTGAGGTTATCCACATACACATCCGCACGTGTGACTAGCACATCCATAAATGCACAAACAAGCTTGTGGTTTTAAGGTTAATATTGTTTATCAAGAGGTTTTTCTGCTCAGATCAATAAAAATCTTCATGAAAAGATGCAGAGAGATGAAGAACGAATGAGTGATTAATGGAGAGAAACACTGGGGGATGAGGAGAAAAAGAGAAAATTCGTCTTAACAGTAATTGAAAACATTATTTCGCCTCAGCACCTGTCAAGGTTTGTTCATCCATCAGATGCACATTCACACGTTAACACAAGACACTTGAAAGGGGCAAAAGAAAGCATATATTTGGTGTAAGAATACAATATTTAAACCAGACCATCATTCAGTGGCAGTGGTGTCTTTTTTTAGCTGGTTATCAAGCAGATAGAGAGGCTGATGGGAAGGATCTCATGTCCGTGGCCAAACGAAAAAAGACCTGTCCCTCCGCTAATGGCATCATTCAGGTGTGAAATGAATCACCTGACCTTTGCAACACACACTCACAAATACAAACACACACCTCTCTATTAGTGTGAGTCAAGCTGTCTTTCAATCTCTACACAGCTGAATTTCTCCTGAAGGAAAACCAATCCCAACGGGAGGCCATTCATTTATCCGTTTAGTTTCTCTTTCTGTCAATCTGTCTCCTCTTCATTCGAACATAACCTCTTCCTTTCTACAATCCATTCACAAGTTTCAACTGGAATAAAAAAAAGTCTGTCCTCTGTGTATTTTATCTCTCACAAGCAGACACTGGCCATTTGATCTATTTCAGTCCATTCGGAAATCCACACGCATTCAAGATACATCGAGCACTGAACCCTAAAGTCATGGAAGGCAATGCTACAAAATCACTCAATTAATCTATCTATCTATCTATCTATCTATCTATCTATCTATCTATCTATCATCTATCTATCTATCTATCTATCTATCTATCTATCTATCTATCTATCTATCTATCTGTCTGTCTGTCTGTCTGTCTGTCTGTCTGTCTGGTGTGTGTGTGTGTGTGTGTGTGTATAAACAATGTATTTGACATTTTTATTAATTTTTTATTCAGTTATGTCATTCACCATTTTTGGGACTGTAGGTCAAACTATCTGCTATTGGTTGATCAAACAGATAGTCCCGCCCACAGTCACAGTGTTACATTTTGGGGGTCACCACTTACTAACCTACTAACAGCTGTCTTATCATATTAAGCTAAGATGGGATACGGCATATTAGTGCCAAAATAAATTACACACTTCACCTTTAAAAATTACTGTACATCTGTGCATGTGTGTGTTTTGGTGGCTGTGATGCGAGCATGAAGGATATTTTTAGCCGACCTCTCATAAAATACTTCTATTTTCCGCTCTCATGCTTATTACTGGAGGCGTAGGTGTTTTCATTGTGGGCTGAAAGCGCTAAACAGCAAAAATGGAAATTCTGTCATCATTTACTCACCCTCATTTTTTTCTAAATCATATGGAACCTTTCTTCAATGGAACTGAAAAGGACAGCTTTAGCAGAATGTACAAGCTGCTCTTTTCCATAAAATGTATGGGGAAGTCATGGTCTAGTGTGTGTTCACGGTGTGTGTGTCTGTGTGTGTGTGCACTTTGGATGGGTTAAATGCAGAGGACGAATTCTGAGTATGGATCACCATACTCGGCTGTATGTCACTTTCACTTTTGCATTTTTTTTCCCTTTGCTGTAGCAAAGCAATTCCACTTCCATCAAACCTGACTCATCACAGTCACACGACTCTACAAAGGTACAAGTTTTGAATAAAATATGCGACTTCTACTGGTGTGTCCCATTTTCAGTTAATAACTAGAATGAATTTCTGTCTTGTCATACTTTTATGGCTCTTTTTGAAGCTCGCAAACCCTGGTATGTTTTAAAAGAGCAGCAATACCCGTAACACACACACACACAGTTCAGTGATGGACGTGCAGGTCAGTAAGATTGGAAGCAGTGCCTGGAGCCCGTCTGGTAGTTCAGAGAGCCAGACATATAAACACACAAACATTGTTAATCAAGTTCGGGAAAGTACCAAAGAAATTCAATTATGAATGTTCCTACGTTTCTGTTCTTGATCACTGTTCTTAAGTCAGTTTAAAATGTACATTTGGCTCCAAAGTCAAAGAAGTGAGATCACTTCAGAATTAAAAAAAAGAGGATGAAATATTTCTGATTATGCAATATTTCAAGTTCACTAATCAAATAAGTAAATATGTGACTGACACTCAAAATGGTCTAATGCTTTCAATGCAACTTTAAAAAAAAAGTCATGTTTAGAACTGGTGGTGAAACCAACAGAATCAGGAGTGAGCACCTTTACATCCAGTGATGCCATCGACTACAAATCCATAAAAGTATTCAAACTAAAGCATGTCCAGTACAGTTATAAGTTAATAAACAGTTAGGCATTCAATAATTGTTGAATGAAATTATATTCCATCAAATGGCCTACTGATACCAAAATATAATGGTACTGTCTGTGATCACATCACAAATTGCTCTACCTCATTATTTAATTTTTCTTTTTCCCTTCTCCTCTACAGTATTGTCAAACCACTGTAATTTCAACATTTCATAAATTCGATTAATAATCAGAGTCATTCAGAGCTGCACGTGCAGGTGTTGAACTTCATAAAGACCAAAAAGTCAACGCTGGCAAATGACGGGATGCATTTGAAGGTCAGATTTTAAGGTGTTGTTAAACATGCATTTTATCAAGCACTCTTTTTGTTCGCCGTGATATTTCACTTTTTTGAGCTAAAAATAGGTCACATATGAGATTTGCTTAGATCCAGTGATAAAGTGAGGCGGTGTCTACAAGGGTCATGTCTAAAAAGGGTAATATTTTATGTATGTAAGATCTGAAATGTGGAAACAGTGATGAGAGAGGGCAAACATTTTGCATTTTAGGTCAGAATTGCTGTCTAATTGGCCGATATTGTCTTATAAATAGCTTGGATAGCACTTCATCCTTTATAACATGGAATTTTGAAAAAAAAAAAATGTTTGTTTATGTTGCAACAAGATGATTTATTAATTTTTTTTTCTGAAAAATGACAGTTTAGAACATATAAGGTAATACAAAAATATTGTAAATATGGCATCATTATTGTTTGCTTACAAAGTTAAAAACAGCTTCAAATGATTCAATGTGTATGCGAACTGTTTTTAATTCAAAATGAATAATAATAATATATGGAAATAATAAATCAAATAATATGGAAACCTAGTCACTGTTCTTTAACATTTAAAGCAAAATGGGCACAAAGGGATTTGAAATTTAACTTTTACTCAAACTGTAATGTATATGATAGGATACAATACAGAAAATTATATATTTTTGTGTGTATATATATATATATATATATATATTTTTTTTTTTTAATCTTACAAAGCTATACTCTATTATGCTAAGCTCGACTTTCCTAAAAAACAAAATCTGTGCACTTCAAAGATATATGAGGCAGAACCTTTTGTTAATTAAACTTTTATAGCTATCGATTAAGAAGATTGATTAAAAGTAGGATTTGATGCTTAAATCTGAACAAATATGTTATTTGAAAATCAGAGAGAGAGCGAGAGAATCCCTCTCCTCTCCTGTCCTCACACTGCATCTGTGAGAATAACAAAGACGTCTGTAGGCAGTGAAGCAAAAGTGAGATAGAAAAAAAAACTGCCTTCTTTTACCACAGTGTCTTCTGAATTTTGTTATCGAAAACAACATTTCCAAGAAGTCCCCTCAAAGAATTGACAAACATGGAAAATCAGGTTCTCATGAAAGAATTGTAATTTGTTTGGCTCTTTTCTGCTGCGCTGAAGCCCCGGTGATGGAGGAAAACTCAGAAGCAGTGAAGCTTTGAGAATCGATAACCTGGAGGGACAGAGGAAGTGCGGAGCACCGTGTGTATGTGCTTTCATCCGCTCTCAGAGTAAAAGGTCACTGATGTCATCTGTAGGTGTGTGTCTATGTGTGAATAAGTCAGTAGTTGTGTGTGCATGATTCAGCAGATGTTTTTTTCTGTCTCAGTGGGCTGTGAAGATCAGAGTCTGCCCTGTTAATCACTGTCAACCAAAGACACATTTACTTTGGGTGCTTTTATCTACATTCTTACATTTAACCTCCGCTGCATGTTTTTGTGTGTGTGTGTGTGTGTGTGTGTGTATTATGTGTAGGCAAGTATGACTTTTGCTATCGTCACCCTTAACCCAAAGTATTGAACTTGGTTCACAGTCTGTGTTACACACATGAACATATCTCAAAATAAGTGAGAAGCGTGCATTACTTTTCTAAGAAACTAACCACTGACATAACCATTGCAACCTTCTGGAAAGGCCTAAACATGCATAAAAACACACATAACATCAATCAAAAATCCAAAACACACTCCAAACCTGATCTCAGGAGCATCTTTTTCATATAAACTGTGATTCTATAAAATATATTTACTTATGTTTGCACAGGCACTAAAAAGTAGAATTGTGAGCTTATCTTATACTTTTTTCAAAATAATATGTGAAACATTTTCTCAGAACTGAGAGATGTTAAATTTCAATTCTGAGAAGAAAGGTCTGAATTGTGAGATATAAATAGCACCTTCATTTTTTTTAATTCCAGGGCGGAAACCAAAAAAAAAAAATCACAAGAAAATAAGTCAGAATTACAAAATGTAAACTCAAAATGAATTGAGAGAAAATAAGTCGGAAACTGCAAGATATGATTAAGAATTGCGAGATGTAACTTGTAATGGTGAGGATATAAGTCAGATGTTCTTACTTTTTTGTCAGATTTGCGAGAGAAAATTTTCAGACTAGTATTTATTTATTCTTAATCTATGGCAGAAAGAAAAATGTTAATGTAAACTTGTAATTTCAATAGAAAATGTTAGAATTCTGAGTTTATATATTTCATAGATCTGTCCTTTTTTAAATTGTGAGGATTTGATTTCTTTTCTATCAAGGAAACAGGCGTTCATAGTCACCCTAACTGAGATCATATGCAGCACACATTTCACAGTCACATTTCCTCCAGATTTTTTGTTTGTTTGGTTTGTTTTTCGACGTGATTTTTAATTTTTTTTTGCATGACATGATGCCAGGTGAGTGTGTGTATCCCAGGTGGTTTATAATGAACTAAGGGTCTGTGAGATTGAAATGTCAGTGTGCTGTTGGGGAGTTGAGCTGTAATCACATAAAAAGGTCAACCGAGTGTTTCCAGTTTCGCACGCAGAAAGGAAAACAACAAGAAAAGTGTGTAACCTTAAGCCCACGCTAATACCAATGAACACAAAGGCTGGCCTAACACAACTCTTTCAAGTGTTTACCAATCAGCTATTGCTTTCAGCCTCACTATTAAATCCACTAATAATCTGATTCCACATGAAAGGAAAAGGCCATTCATAGTGTCCTTAAAAAGAGACCTTCACTGCATCCCATCACTGGAAGCATCTATCAGGGTCACAGTTTAATTAGCCTTTTGTGTTTCCAACAGAAGCCTGCGCTAAAAAGCACAATCTCCTGGGATTAGACACGATAAAAGGCATGATTGCTTTTTTATATATATTTATTTTCTAAATGACTTGGGATTCATTCACACAGAATGAGATTTTGCGATACTAAAAACATGAGACTCAGGGCAGTGTATTGAAAAAAATGTCATGTTTTCATGCACGAGGCGTCGCAAAAGACATACTGGAAAGGTCAAACTTGTCTAGCACAGGCTTGCGTCTAGAGAAACTGTGGAAAAGGAGAAAGCGTTGGTATTGATCCCGCTTTTACTGCTAGAATTTTAGAAGTCTAGTTTCTTCCTAGATTGGAATTTTTTTAGGAGTCTCATGGCACATTGGTGACATCTAAAGGATATCAGAGCCTGTCTGTTGTTCTGGCCCTGTGTAATGAATGAGGTCACACATTTATCAAAAATATCTTCAGATGTACACCTTCCATCTGTGTTCTGCCCACCCATGTCATCTCTGCACAGACTAAACACCTCGGATCTGAAGATAGCCCTCACAGTCATAAATCAAGAACAAGAATCAAAGTCCACATCTCCTCTGATCTCAGGTACACACCATGAGAAAAATCAATACAAACCTGGAGTGTTTTTAAAGTGAGGCTGTTGGGTTCACATCAGAAGGTACATTAGAAGAAGATGACTAGTCGTTTGCAGTTAAACCAAAAGATTGTGTAGTCAGGGGAACGCTTGATCATGTGACTAATGTGTAAAAGATCCCACCTTCTTTGCATATATATGCATTGCATTATGAACTCAAGGTGAAGTGACCTTGAGCTCCTGAAGACAAATGTGTTTTGTTGGACTCTGAATCATATTCTAACCACATTATTATTTATGAGAAGTCTGTTCTGGTCAAGTGCAGTTCTCTATTTTCTTAGCAACACTGTCCATTTGTTTCTCATCGGAATGTATTAATGCATTTGAAATCAGAATTTGACATTCAAAAGGTGTTCCAAGGACATGCAGGGATTTTATACTCGACTCAGATGGGGCAGGTAATACATATGTAAAGTGCTGGGGTCAGATGATGTACAGAATTAATCCAAGCAAATGTGTTTGCTCTGTCTGTGTGTGAGAGGATGAGATGAGAGTGCTTGACAGACACTCAGATGGATCAAGCATTGGAATAATACACAGCGCATACAAAACCTCTGCTCTTACCCCCGATTTCACTCAACATGGGGACAGGAGAGCAGTCAGTCAGTGGACAAGCAAGGTAACACGTGTTACTTGTTTCAAAAGGAACTCAGTAGGCTATTAAAGTAATTTGTTGCTTTATAGTTACTTGAAAAAGCAATCTGATTATGTAACTCAAAACTGCTAATAACTTTGTACATGGGGATCAAGTAATTCTAAGCAAAAGTGTATATTTTTTGCTCAGTTTTGGCATCTGAATAAAACTGATTTGTATTTTCATCATTTAGTATCAACTCAAATCTCTATTATAATATATGAACCACAAAAGCCTTATAAAAGTCAACAAAAACACATCAATCTGAAATGAGACACATATGATTCTTTTTTTTCCTACTTTCACCAAAAGACAATTATTATAATTATATTATATTATTGAATATATCAGGCTTTACGGGGTTAATCTCCACACATTTTCTTGAACTTGATTTCATTTAACTGATGTGTTTTTGAGTGTAACATCAGCAGGTTGTAAGGTTGCATCAGCCCTTCTGCTTCGCCGCTTGTGTTTGGAAAGAATCAGTCGGGTGGATTAATGACACTTGATCTTTACAACCTGAGAAAAACAAGCAAGCTAATTCATCCGTTCGGACATCACTGATGCCTACTCAGAGCTTCCATTAAAGCCCCTGCATGATGCTATCTGCATTACAAAAATCTTCTTGGGAACACTATGCTATTTCATTACCCACAATGCACCTGTCTCTCTGATACGAGTTTGTGTGGGGATTAAACCAAATCGGGTGCTGACCTTCATTCCTGTGATAACGCCACCTCACACTGGTCACAGATCAGCAGTGGACACATTAGCTTGGACTCTGAGGTTGTGATAAAACAGGTCATAGTTCTTCACTGATGGATGATTGTATGATAGGAGATCCAACAGTGTTCATAGAGGTGAAGAAGAAGAGAGAATTGGGCAGGGGGATTCTCTTGATGCTTTTTTTTTCAGATATCAGGATTCAATCTTTGCTGCTTTCTAAAAGGTCAATTAGAGATGTCAGATATGCTGAGATACTACTGCTTAATCTGACACAGCCCCTTCGAGCCTCGGATCAGCTGATGTCCCCTGATGTCTGTCACTGATTTACATCTTGTTTTGACTAGTACCACCATGCCCTGCTCAACACTGAGGGTCTAATTCCAAAATTATTCCAATTTTAAAAAGAAAGGAATTTTGTGTGTTCTTCCATGAGTTTTCATATTGTTATCCCTAAACAAAAGACTCTAATGGTTCTTTTTAAAGTGAATCAAAAACATACAGGTCAAACCATATACTGTATAAAAACATGGATGTAATGTCTGTGACGTCAGGCTTCCAAAGAGTGTTTTTGAAGCTGAAAGTTCCTGGAGGCGGCCGTCGCCAATATTGCAGCGTGTCACTGAGCATCACTCCTGGATAATCGAAAATGGGCAAAAAGGCGGGAACTGGTTGCTGAAGCCTAGCTCGCCTAGCAATGTCAACGGGCAATCGCCCTGTCACTCATGTGGCCATGCCCTTAATCATGCAGAACTTTAAGTCTTAATATAACTTAAACTGTTATAAACTTGAGTTATAAAAAAAAATCACCCCCCCTCACAGTTGTCATGAAGGGCAAAATTAGCTATATAGACCAAAATAATTTTTTGATCCAGGCTGTAAACGTATTTTTTTTTTCTTTTCTGCTGTAAAGTTGAGCATTTTAACATGGTGGCTGACTTGCTGCCTCGCTGCCATGAGGCAATGACTTTGTAGGCAGCGTTTATGCACGAAGGCATCTCATGGAACAGAGTTCTATCAGTTTAATGATCTACGACAATATAGAACGAGTTTTTGTGATAACTAAACAAATATTTAATTACTATAATACTGATTTCTTGCTAGAACTAACATCAAAAGTGCAAAAAGTCAGAAATATACATTTACACACAAACTTACCACCAAACGCAACTTTCAGACGCCATCTTTTTTTCTTTCTTTTTTTTTTTTTTGCAGCTCAAACATCACGGAATGGAATGCACAGGATTGTGGGATATCAAAGGCAGTAAAGGATAGGCTACATCTATGTTGCCTTCAAAATTCGATCAGAAGAAGGTACCTCCGGGGACAGGAAATAAAGCAGAATTTGGATTTGAACGTGTCTTGATGCCTTCCTTCATTGGAAGGCAGCATTTTAGAGTTGTTCAGAATGCCGCCTGTGGGATTGACTCTCTTTTGCAGCCAGCCTCTTGCGGACAGTTGACGAATTACAGTTTAAGTCAATTCTGTATTGGCTTCACGAGAGAGAGCGGGAGGTTGCCGCTTGAGTCAAGAGTGGAGTCAGATTCCTCAAACAAATGACTCTGTCGGTTCTTTTCAGTTAATCAAAAACACAATACGACTGTAGTACAGTTCCCTAAACAAATGACTCATATACTGTAACATGCATCTCAGTCGGTGTAGTTAGATTCCCATACGAATGACTCTTATGAGCTGGTTCTTTTTGATGAATCAAAACAGCTGGAGTGAAGATTCTCATTCCCCAAACAAATGACTCTTATGAGATGGTTCCTTGTAGTGAATCAAAATCATACAGCTCAGCCAGTGTAGTAAGATTACTGAACGAATGACTGCTATAAGATGGTTCTTTTTAGTTACGCAGCAACTTAAGTAGTTTTTCAGCCAGCTATTTTTTTTATTAGAGTTATATTAATTATCAGTACTTGTACTCAAGTAAAATATTTCTTAAGTAATACTTTTACTCAAGTACAATTTCTTAGTACTCTTTCCACCACCAATTATTTATAAATTACAGTGGATTTGGGCATCCATCCGCCATGACACTTGCTGTAAGAAAAAAAAAAAAAATGTTGGATTTCTGTGATGACTAGAATATAGCACCACTGGAAAAGGCTCTCAGCCAATCAGATTCCAGGACCAGAAAGAACTGTATGTATCTCTCTGTGTGTGTATATAGAACACAACCTCCAATTCCAACACTGTCTGTGAATCAGTGCTCAATAACAAGATAGAGCTGAAGCTGAAGAGCTGAGTGTGCAGTAGAGCTGTGACAGATCTCACTCATGACGCTGGCGAAGGGTTTCGTCTAAAGTGCCTCCAGAGGGAGAGAAATAAGAGCTTGGTGCGTCTGAAGAGGCTTATAAACCCTTTGATCCGAGCCCATATGTTCAGCGATCTCACACATGACTGAATCTGACAGCAAACTGTATTCACACTGTTCACTTTGACTCGTGAGAGCTGCTTATATAAAGCTTTGAGTGCACTGCTGCAAATAATACATATTAGTATATCGAAGTATTTATTCACGCTGGTCAGCATATTTAATTAGTCTACACTTCTGAATCAGTCATTAGTCTCCTACAGTTATGTCCAATCACATAGCTTGCGCGTCAGGATCTTGTCAAGAGCAAATTTCTTGCCTCAGGCTTTATTCTATAATTATCCTTTGCGTAATGATTTTGCTTTTCATTTTGAACGATCGATTATTATTTGACACACAAGGCTCCTTCACAAAAGTCCTGTCAGTAGAAATAAAAGCAAGCATGTGAGATGAAATTAATGAGCAGAATGTAGCCTACCATATCATATGTGGAGGTGTATATCATTAATTTGAATTATGATTTCAATACCACATTTCCATTATACTCTTCAATGCTGCAGCGTCTTCTAGAGGTTCAAGATGAAGATAACAGTGGCATAAAGTAAAAAAATATATTTTTTCTAGGTTTTCTAGGACTCTGCCGCCACCTACCGACTAAGAATGGACGTGCAACTAGCGGCACAGATCTCAGTTACTTTATAGGCCTAGATTATATATTAATATTTAAATGAAATATATACATAAAATATTTAATTACAAAACCTGATCCATACACCACAGTCTGATATGTAAATAATAACAGAAAATCACCACAAAATAGCTTGGTAAATAGTTTATATATGACTGTATCTTTTTATCTTTGCAAATACAGCATAAAAAACACATGGTGACATTTCAGAACATTAAAGCGGGTCTGAGCCATTAAGACGTACGTAGTGAGAATGTTCATCTGCAATTTTACAAATTAAACAACAACAACAACAACGAGACGCTCATCTTCATTCTCTCCTGACATTTCATCACTCACAATGAAGGCTGGCCTCCGCTTCCAGGCCAAATTCACAGTCGGCCTTAACACTGATTTCTTCAATGGTGCTTGTCACTTCAAAATATCAAACATTTAATGCATTATTGAAAAGAAGAAGAAAAAATGGATACATTTGTATTTACACTAATCAAATGTTTTTTTTTTTCAAATACACTGTAGCTCTATATCTTTTATATATATTTCTTTAGATTTATAAATGTCACTGCCAGATGCACTCCAACAGAATCCAAATCCCAATTAGAATCCGATTTCAAATCAGAATTCAAAGTAGAGTCGGTTCATTCATCTGCTCGATGCTCCACACTCCATCGTCCCATAACAGGGTTTTCACCGGTGGGTGGAGCCACGTGTAAAATCACGCATGCATTATAATTACACACACGTACTGCTGGGCATCTTGTACAAAGAGTGACTCTAAACCACTATACAGCTTCCAAATTACCTGCAAATACAAATGTATATTTAAACCAAAAAAAAAGTAAAATTATAATAATATTTAAAAAAGGCTTTCAGTACCAGTACATACTGTATATAGCGCTTGCAGCACAAGAGACGTCATACATTCAGCATGGGAGAGACAGGCACTCTAAGGGGCAGCTATGCTATTGGGGTCCTCCCTCTCCCTGCACAAAACATTAACACCGCTCTCTCCAAATCCACCAGAAAGTCGTCCCAACACGTGAACGAAGGACCGTTAGCGATGGCAGAAACAACGCTTTTTGAAGCTTGGAATCAGCTGAATCATTTGCTTCATAAAATCATTTACGGTTTCAAAGCACACAAAATCTGTACAGACTGGCGGCACCTGCTGGTCAAAAAAAGTGTAAACGTAATAAAAACTCATTATGACACCTTTTATAAACCAACTGCAAATATTTTCATGAAAGTGTAATCTATTAAAGGTAATCCACAAATAATTACATATGAAGGTTCTTTGAAGTTTGCGTTTTATTAATTTGTATTGTAATTATTGTTTTTGCTTCATTTGGCAGGTGCTAGGCAATTAGAAGCGTAATTAGAAGTATAGCCTAATTTTCTTAAATTATACATGCAAACTTTATTAAAAATGAACCTGACTCAGTTAAAAAAAAAACACTACTAGTTTCACTAGATCCACAGCATCTGGATTTTTATGTTTTGAAGTCGAGGTTTGAAACAATTCGGCATCACAAAGCCTTACTTAAGCTAAAATCACATGATTTGGGGAGTTTGATTCAGCGATTCGAAACAACAACTACAAAAAAATGTTTCATGAAGCCTTGTTTCAAAAGGACCTATCGCAAGTTTCGTGAATTACAGGTGTGGTCACAATATCGTAAATTTCGCGTCGAAAGGTCTACTATAAATAGCTTAGCAATGTATCAAGCTCAGCTCACACTTAAGCCTCTTTCAAACCAAGCAAAATCTGCACGGTGAACTCTTTCCTCCTCACAAAACGTTTGCAGACTACTATCAGAATGACTGGAGTTTGCTCAAAAACAAGGGTGAACATGACCCTGCAGGAGTTCAAGAAATAATAGTTCACCCAAAAAATGAAAGTCTCTTATATATATTTTTTTTCTATACTATGGAAGTTCATGGCTACCGCAATTATTAGTTCCCAACACTCCTCAAAATGTCTTCTTTTGTGCTCAACAGAAATATACACAAAGAAATGAGGTTGAGTAAATGATGACAGAATTTTAATTTTGAGTGAACTATGGCTTTAAAATACAGATGCATCTGGAACATCTTGCTTTCAACATTTTATTTAACCCAAAAGCGTTAGTATTTTTTGTTGGAAAGTGCCTCGCGCACACAAACACACTAAACTACGCTGGACAGACAAGCGCACTCAGTTTGTAGAAGAGAACCCGTTCCATAGTTAATCAAAGGCTCATGAGCTGCAGACAAACAAACCCTAGATCGCACATTGACTTTTGGCATTTAAAAAAAAAAAATAACACTGATATCGATGGATGGTCCCTATAATTACACTTCAATGGCCCGATAAAGGTAAAGAAATGCCCTGGACTGGCTGCCCACCATAAATATCTTTTTTATCTCTCGGAAACACACCTCTGCATTATCTAAAAAAATGACATAAAAGATTTCAGCACACACATCAGGAACTCCCAGATCCAACGGTTTTGATGGGCAGGACGAAAGCAACATAACAGGTGAACGTGTAACAAGTTCTTGCCAATTCACACCTGCCATATCAAAACCAGCAGCTTTCCAGTGGGAGTGTGGACGCTTTAATAAAACGGGCACGAACTGTCTGGCAGCCGAGACGGAAAAAAGGCAGACTAGTTTCTTGGTTTGTGGTTTGAATTTCCATTTGCGTTCTCTTTCTGCTGTGGTTATTTTTCTGCATATTCTATTATGGCACAAAGACGTGAAGAGCGCGAGAGGCGTTCCCGAGCCCCGGGGGTCTCTCAGCCGTCGTCGGGTGTGCTGGCCTCTTCGGGGAACTCGTCGGACGAGCCGCTCTTGTGGATGCGTCCTTCGCTGTGCATGCTGTGGAAGGTTTTCTTAAAGGCTTCCATCATGGAGTGCGCCAGTTTTTTGGCCTCCAGTTTACTTTCGCACTCCACGGCGTGGCAGTCCATCTGGAAGGTCAGATCGTCGTTGATTTGCCGGTAGATCCAGGCGAAGACATTGGGGCTGACGTCGTGATCCGCCGTGCAGTACGCGATGCGAGCCACCTGGAAGGTGTCCATGGCCCCCGTAGTCTCGCCCCGGCCGTCCAGGTGATGCAGTCGTACCTGGAACGGCCGGATCTCCAGTATGCCGTTGCTAGAGGTGATGGAGTCATCGTGGGCCACTGATGTCCGCTTGGTGTCCCATAATCCCACCACAGCTGACTCGGTGCAGCCGGACAGGAAGTGAGTGCCGGAAATCGTCACCTTGCCAAGGTAGGTTACCTAGTGAGGGGAACACACAAAAAGAAAAATTCAGACAAATGCCCACATGCATGAAAGATATAGATATATATGCAAAACATTTGGGCACACAATAAACAACTAGTTAATAACCTGAAAACAATACATGTGTTTGCTTTACTGGTTACTGAATGTGTTATATATTTTGTTATACTGAGAATATGTGGAAATGTTTTGTTTCATCTATCATTTTTTAATTATTTGATTTTTCTTAGTATTTATTTTCACATATCTGTGCATGATAGAAACACAGTATGGATATTATATTACATAACTTTCAGTTCAGTAATCATTTTGTGGAATTGCAATAATAATGGAAAAAAATAAAACTCTTTAAAACTATAAATTATTATAGAACTCTAAGTATTAAATAAGGTCTGTTTTGTTTGGGTCGATTTATTAATTACATTTTACATTTTCCAAAAAAGAAAAAAAAGAAACACTTTGGGGAAAAAATATTATATTAATATATAATAATTATATTATAATAGTTATTATTATTATTATTATTATTATTATTATTATTATTATTATTATTATTATATTAAAATGATACCATGTAATCATGTAACACATTTTAAAACTAAAAGCAGAATTCGTCACATTCTTTTTAAAAAATAATAAAGATTTTACACATATTAAATGTGTGCCGTTCCTTGATGGTTACACTACTTCACATAAATCATAACCTTTAGTTAAAAATGAAAAAAATAAAAAATAATAATAATAACACACACACACACACTATATATGAACTTTAGAGATACACTGTTTTTTTTTAATTATTATTTTTATTTTTTAAGAAAAACAAAAGATTTCAGTTAAGCGGAGTAGTTGTGAATACCTGATCTTGTTGTGTTTGAATGTATGTGTTTTGGCAAAGGTTTGGGAAGAAAAACACTATGTCTGTCTATCTGTTTTCCTCTTCCAGACGTTTTGTTTAGTCTGCATCCACAAGGTCTAACTCTGGCCTCCCATTTCTTTAACTCATTTAAGTATTCAATTAAACAATTTTTTTTGTTGTTGCATTACACACTGTACAAACTTTGAAGACATGCAAGAAGTCGAACATCTGTGCTGTACTTGCTAAGAGAATTTCAGAACACAATGCCAATTCATCCCTCTCATGAACATGACTGTAGCGTCTCTCTCTCCAGATGCGTTTGGTTTTTCTTAATCTCATTCCTTCTCTCGTGTCTGAAACAGAAAGATGAGGCCTTCCTGCGAGCAGGGAGCGGAAATGCCTGTAATATCTCTTCTCTCCTGAAAGTGATTTACATCAGAGCGAGAGAGAGAATGAGAGAGAGGATGAGTGTTCTCTTCTGGAGGAAAGCATTCGAGCTGAAAGCAGCCCCTCACTACTCTACGACGTGTGTTTCCAATACCTGATGGATAACATGAGGCCTTAAATCGCAAATGAACTCAATAACACAACAAGAAAAAATGTGAGAAGTGTTGACTACTGTTCAAAAGATGAGGGTCCGTATGAAATTAATACTTTTATTCAGGAAGGAAGGACACATTCAAATTGATCAAAAATAACAATTTATGTTTATGTGATTTTTTTTTTTCAAATCTCACAAAATATTAAAGAGCAAAAACTGTTTTAACACTGATAATAACTGGAAATATTTCTTAAGAAGCAAATCAGTATATTAGAATTATTTCTGAAGGATCATGTGACACTGAAGAGTAATGATGCTGAATATTCAGCTGTGCATCACAGGAATAAATTACATTTGGCAATATATTCTAATAGAAAACAGCTATTTTAGATTGCAATAATATTTCAAATTTTTTATTGTATTTTTGATCGAATAAACGCAACCATGATGAGCATAAGTGATTTCTTAGAAAAATATGTATCTGACCTCAAACTTTTGAACAATAGTCTATATAAAACACACACACACACAAAAGATGCATAAAAACTCTGGTAAGCTAAATGTTTTGTGCCAAAAAAAAAAAAAAGTCTCCCCAAAAATCATTAAAATATATTAAGTGAAACCAAAGTTTAACAGCCCAGTTAACAAACAAACAAACAAAAAAAAAAAAAACAATATTTTATATATATATCTATATATATATCTATATATCTATCTAATATATATATATATATATATATATATATATATATATATATATATATATATATATATATATATATATATATATATATCTTTTTTTAGTTTGGAGTGACCTTCACCAATGAATTATTTACAGTAAGATAATATTTACAGTAAGTAATATTTGTTTTATTAGATAAAACTAAAATCAAACCATACTATCCACGATCCTCACCCTTCCATCATCAAGTCATTCCTCATCTATGTGATGTGTGTTCCCTCAGCGGCGACATGACAGATTACAGTCTTTCTGAGAAAGTGTGTGTTTGTTCACACGAACCTCACGATGTCTGCTCCTGTGTGTGTGAGCGTGTATCTCAGGTTTAAACTCTGAGAAATCATCAAACACGGGCAGATTGATGCCTCTCAGTCACCACAGAGTCTAGACAGCGACAGAGCGCTCATTCATCTCTCCGTCCTCTCACATCCAGACCACTGAGAGCCATCCGACAATACAGCTGCTCTTCCAGATCCCTGATGCTCAGGGCTCAAAGTGACTGACTGCAAATACATTAACCTGATGAAAATACAGCATCCTATGATTGTAAATTAACTAAAATATGTAAAACATGTAGTATATCCACACAGTGGAAGCACATGCACAAACCTACACTAAGTACATGGAGAAGCAATGTTGTTTGTGCAACTCTGTTATGCAACATGTGGCCACAATTACTCACTATGTATGTGATTCACTCCTTTAGTACTTTATTCCAAGGGCTGGGTGTTATGGACAAAAATAGATGCATCTCAATTTTTTTAGCCTTTCAGTAAAAATTTTCGACATTCATGTATTTACAACAAAATAATTTGATTTATTTTTCTTTTTCAGAGAAACTTCTGTTTCAACCAAACAGTCAATTTTGTCTGTACAAAGCAATATATATATATATATATATTTACAAGGTTAATAGGCTTGCAATTTTGTATGCAAACCAAATTTTATTAAAAAAAATAATATTATATTTACTGCGGTATTTTCAACCAAATAACTAGTTAAATCACAAGGCAGTACCAAAAAAAATAATAGTACCCAGTACTACTTTGTCTACCAATTATGTAATGGCATATACAAATCAGTCAAAAACCAACAAATATTTCCACCACACACTCATAAAGCTCTACAACTAAACAAGTGGCTCTGCTGCTGACTCTTGTGTCCAGCAGGTGGCAGCGTGACGAATCACAGTCTTCTGCTGCTCAACACTCTTCACCAGCTCAGCATTCCAGAGCGGAACGTTAATGATTCCAGAATGAGAGGCGCATGTGTCCCCCGAAACACATCTGCACACAGTCATATACACAGAGAGAGTGTATGTGTGTGTGTGTGCCTAAGCCATAGAAAGTTTCTTCTGAGGGAAAGTGATGGCTTTATTTGGTCTGTGTGTGTGTGTGTGTGTGTGTTTGAGTGGGGGGGGGGGGGGTCACTATGTGTGTTAACAGAATATATTTAAATGTGTGTGTGTGTGTGTGTGTGTGTGTGTTTGTGTGTGTAAACAGCACACAGAACAGACTTTGTACGCGCTGAGCTCACAGAAAGAATCTTTCATAATGAAGGCTTTCCCAAACATACAGCACCAACATACACAGAAATAAACTCCACCAAACACATTCTCACAAAAAAAAGCATCTAAATGAAGAGTAGCTAGTACACACACACACACACACACGCGCGCACTATGAGTCACCCGCTCTAAGTGTTGCTACACTGCTGAGGTCCAGACACATTCTCTACACAAGTGTGTGAACAAAGCAAATTTTGTGCGTCACTGTATTTCGAAATTTGTCAGAACTCAAAACATAATGCTGGACAAATGTGTGCCGCATTCTCAGAGTCGCCACATGAGGTGCTTTCGCAACATTTGCAGAAACATCATCTTCTGGAGTCTGTTTTCTCTGTCATGGCACAGAAACAGTTGAAGAGACTCTTCCTGGTCAATTCAGTTAAAGCTGGTCAACGTTTACATGTTTCTGTGATTTGGTTGATTACCACATTGTTGATTCAACATTTTTACCATTATGGGGCATAAAAAAAAAAAAAAAAAAAATTTTTTATTTGAACTGAAATATTAAATGATTTTATAAAATGAAATTATACTTTTAAATATGAAGCTATACCTGTTAGTAGGTGGCTGCAATTTACTGTCTTAATGAGCGAGTCATTGAATCATATACTTAACCAATTCGTTTAAACTGCTGATTCATTTGTGAGTCTTAATAGTGGATTATTGAGCAAAACATGATTTTTGGCCATTGTGCTTAAAAGTGCTGGCAGATGAACGTGAGATTGCGGAGGCGGAGTTAAAGCAATTCAACACACACACAAAAATAATGTTTCCATTAATGATGAAATTTTGATTTCCAACATTATGAGGTAAAAAAAAAAACATAGGTGAATGAGATCTAAGAACATGCCTTTATAAAAAATATGCCAAATGATATTTAATGCTGGCTTTAAAAATGTGGCGCTCAAAGATGTCTGTCTAGCACAACCTTCCACAGACCATCAACCAAAAACTTGTGTAGCAGTACCGTAACAGTACCCAGATTGCACAATAAGTGCCATTTTCAAGTCCAAGGATGTCTACTTCAGCCTCATGGCTTCTTTAACAGGGTCTCGCTCTCTCAAAGTGCTTATTCAGTTCATGGGAATTCTAAGAATAAGACAGAGACAACAGGGCAGAGGAAGAATGTGTTTATGGCGTATTGTGGTGACAGTTTAAACCCATGTGTGACCCTGATTAAAGAGCGGCCAGTTCCACAAACCACACAGTTATGAGGAGATCAATACAGAAACCACAGTTACAGACACACAACAACACACACATTCATGGGAAACATTCATCATTCAATCACATCTGTCTGCACACACACTGCAGAAACAACACCCAGTACAATCTCAATGAGACGCGAACTATTAAGAACAGGAATAAGACGATCCTGAAACAAGAAATGGCTTGAAATCGGGATTATTAAAACTAGTTACTTAAACATACATACACACACATACATATATACATATATACAGATGCATTAAGAGCTGGGGGGTGAAAACTTTTGAACACGATGAAGATGGCCAAATTTGTCTTATTTTGTTGAAATATAATTTTTTTCTATTTAGTTCTGCCCTTCGTCAGCAACAGAAGATACTTGTATGTTTCCCGGTACACAAATTAAGTACAATTTACCTTGATCTTCAAATTCCAAAAGTTTTCACCCCCCAGCTCTTAATGCATCTAGTTTCCTTCTGGAGCATCAGTGAATGTTTGAATCTTTTTAAATAGTTGTGTTTGAGTCCCTCAAATGTCCTCAGTGTGATAAGATGCATCTCAAAATCATAAAGTCACTGCTGGAAAGGGTTCAAATATGCAAAGATGCTGGGAAACGGTAGATTCTGTAGGACCTTAAAGATTTTTCTGAAGAACGCTGCTCAGTTTAACTGTTCAGAACAAACAAGGGACTCATGCACAACCATCACAAAACAGAAAGACAGTCGAGGATCATCATGTGACAGAACACAGTACTAAGAACCAAGGGTTCCCAAACTTTTGAGTGGGGTTATTTTAATAATTTCAGCATTTTTTTTGTCTTGTGGAATAAATGTTAAAATATTTTATGTACAATATCTTACTCAGGACAGTACTAAATAAAAAATAACATGCATTTAGTATGATCTCTCTTATTTTTTGAAAATTACTCATATTTTCACAGATTCTGCAAGGGGTGCCCAAACTTTCGAGCCCCACTGTATGTATATATATATATATATATATATATATATATATATATATATATATATATATATATATATATATATATATATAAATAATTAGTAGTACAATTAATACAATTCTAAATTAATAAGAAGACATATGAAACTGACCCAGATCAAAACAACAAAAAACAAAACTAATGAAACTTTAACATTTTAAATATAAAAACAAAACAATAACATAATAATACTTTGAAATATATATATATATATATATATATATATATAAGAAATTAACTAACCAGGTTACAAAAACAAAGAAACACACATAACATGGTAGTCTACTTTACAATTAAAATAAAAACAGAAAATACAAAAAAATACAACAAAAATTCCTAGACTTAAGCTCATTTTTATTTCAGCTAGTTGCCGAAGCAGCATTTAGAATTTTAATATAGTTTAAATTCATGCATTAAAATAACTTAACGTAAAACATGAATTAAATCTATATAAACATTAAAAAAAAAAAAAAAAAAAAAAAAAAAAAAAACACAAAGATACCAAAACTTAACGACATGATTCAAACTGTTAATAAAACTACAATAGCATCTCAATGACACTAAAATAACACTGGTTTAAACAAGAAGAGCAGACATTTTATATATGCTATTGCCTAGTGAGAAGTGAACACACACACACACACACACACACACAGAGCGGGGATGATCGCCATGGAAACAGCATATAGGCTAGCTTTGTTGTGTCGTTACATAATCAAAGGGTCTCAATGGATGATTAGGTGCTTCTTTCTGTCTTTCTATCACTAACCCTCTCTAACAGCTACCCTCGTGCAACAACACGTGGTCAGACATCGTTTCAAACGGCCTCTGCCATCTCAAGAAACATGCAAATCATTAGAAAACCAGTCTACACCCAAAAATGTAGAAATGCTTGTGGTGGAGTGTGAGTGAGTGTGTTTAGGGCAAACCAGATGCTTTATATTCTCTGAGGTCCATGTTAAAATACACAGATGAAAATATGCGAAATGTTTCAACGGAGCGCAAATATGTGCCCACAGTACATTCCTTAATGGTAGAAATGTGGCATAAATTATGGAGGCTCTACGGCTTTCAAGAGAAGGAACGAGAAACACTAGTGAGGTGGAAGAAACACGACAGAGACAGAGATACTCAGCATTTGTCTTAGCCAGCATTTTGCCATGAATGGATGCTGAGGTTTCCATGGCAACAACATCGCAGCTTCTTTAGTAGGCCGATATCCTTGAGAGATTTTCTGTATTTTTAGCTGATGTATTATTCGGATGTTCTTTTCTCTCAATACATGCATGTGACTCTATAATATTCTACAAGGACAGGTCGACAAACACTAGAACACGAATACATCCAAATGCAGGAATCCATTTTTAATATGTGAAGCGTGTCATATGTGCACCACTATTGGAACTTCAAAAAATATTGTTTTCCCACTGGACAAATAGGTTGTCCTGCCCAAACTCAAAACACTGCAGAACAAAATAACACACTTCAATTTGAATATCTTCAGGATTATTTGGGTCATTGTGGAGCTCTTTTACATTTAAAAATCAAATCAGGTCAATGACATGATGCACACTTATATGTTTAGATCTATTAATGTGTTTTGTAGATATGCATGCAAAATCTACATCTTTAAACATTGAGGTGATTCAACTATCCTGAGATCATGACGAAGAAACCTCGTTAAAACTGTGACATTCTTGAAAAGAACAAAAACTACAAATATTTTAACAGAACTGCTTGACTGTTTGTTTAAATTTGAAAACCTTTTGTCTGCCAAATCATTTGGTGCAACCAAGATCCAGATAAAGCATAATACATTAAATAATATTATAGAGAAGACACATCATCAGTCGATAAAATATTTGATAATTGTATATTTTTAAGACAAAGCAAAGTTAGTTCAGATTATAACATGTCATGCAGTTCGACTCCCTAAAAACACAATTACATTATATCTTGAATGAATAAATCACGATATTTCAAAAAACAGATGTTTCTTTTTTTGATTATACAATGTTAAGACGTTTACACGCACATGCATTCAAGGAATAACTAAAAAAAAAGGTTATTTCCTTTATTACTTGATGGTTGCACCACATGACGATAAATTTAAACTTCTTGTGAAAATGGTATCAACGTTTTTTTCAAAAGTACATGACAACAACATACATTACTAGGAACTTGTCACACTTGTTTTTCTTTTAAGACGCTCTTATTTGTCATTGAGCATTAAACACAACAGCTTGTTCACCTTGTATCCTGTGTGTGTGCGGTTCTTGGTGTGAGGTGCGGTGGAGCACAGCTCGATGGCTTCTGGCTCATGAAAGATCACTGTAGGCAGCGGCTCCTTGCGGAGCGTCAGCACGTTGAGTTTGGTCTTCAGCATGGTCTGTAAATGCTGAAAAAAGAGAAGAACAACTCCGTTTAGGCTGCAGTTTGAACATTTTTAACAAATACAGATTCACAGATGCCTCTATTTAAACTCATAAAACACCATTTCAACAACTTGGATGTTATGCGCAAACGATTCATTCATCTGTCCAAGTTAAAGTTTACGGCACACTTGTGTGATATTTCACAGGCGTCTGTCTCTCTCTATCGCAAAAATAATCTATTTACAGCTTATTCCACAGAAGAACGTAGAGAAGGAGCAATGGAGGCCTTCCATGAAAAACGTCCTGCTCTTTATTTGTGCTTAAAAGTTTACCAAAACATATCAGTCTGCATTTCCGCAGGGTCATAATAAAATGTCTTCTAAAACAATGATAATTCAAAGTTTTGGGATGTCGACCTTAAACTTCCCTTCCTGAAATAAGATATTGTTATCCAAACTTTACCTCCTGCAGAGCGAAGTGTTCCTCTCCAGAGAGAGAGAGAGTTTCTGAGAAACAAGAGGACATTCTCAGAGTAGAGTCCTCATTTCAGGAAGCCTCGACACACATTTTCTCCCTTTACATCAACACTGGATGCACGTTTCTGTAACTTAGGCAAGTTTTCAATGGGCTGATCCACAGGAACAGTTTCACTTCTGTTTTAAGTGGCCAACAAAAACAAGTGCTGAAGAAACATCACGGGGCTGAGCTTCAAAAAGAAGCTTTAGTACCAAACCAAAGAGCATTGTTAAGGATTCAGAATTATTTGGGATTTGCTAGAAGCTGCATGTGCTGAGAACAATGTGACCCAGCAAAAACAAAATCATCTCATTGGATTTTTAACTGTACCTGTGCATGCAAAAGTATCTCTGAGCATGCAAAAGTGCTTTGATAGACTTATTTTGAACCTCCAAAATGTTTCTTACATTATCTCTCAGCTGAGGTCTGCCAATATCTGCTACGATTCTATTCAAAACAATGTTCCTGGCCCAAACTGCTGCCAAAGAGCTTCACTTAATGACTTCCACACCTCAACTACACTAATACCCGAGTTTGTCATCTTCAACCAAACTTAAGGGTCACATCTGCAGCACAGTGCCACACTAACAACAAATTAAACCAATGGTTCTTAAACATGTTCCTAATCAAAAATACTGGATTTTACTCCTCAGTTCATCAGTAGTTGCTTCAAGATCAAAATAAGTGGGTGAAACATAAGGGAGATATCCAAAACATGGACTAATGTGGGGCCATAGGGCAAACAGGGTTTGGAAATTTTACACTTGTTTTCATCATTTGGTCGAAAAGTTTGAGTCCATTATTTGGCACATTTGCGTCATCAACTTGAGTACTCGTGGCAAACAAACAAAGGTCCAAAACAAATGCTCTACTGAGAAAAAGGTAGGGCTGGACGATTACGACAAAAAACATAATCGTTGATTACTCTCTTGAAAATGTAATTGTGATTATTAATAACGATTATCACAATTTACATTAATGATGTTTATACCATTGTTTGATGCAACTGCATGCTGTATTTTTATATGAAATAAGCTGAAAGTGTAAAAAAAAATATTGGGAAAAAACGAACACAAATAATGATAAAATAATGGTACGAATACTACTAATAAGAACAATATAAAACACACTAAGGATTAATTCATGAATATTAATCAGGTTGTGTCTGTTGTGTTTGTGCATTAGCTCCGCCCACTACCGGAGAAACCGGAAGTTCTTAATCTGAAGAATTACAAAGGAACGCCATTATTTTGACAGGAAAATACATCAAAGAATATTGTTTACATGTGGCGCGTCAATTCTGTCTCTATTCTCTATCTCTCTACATGTGTGTGAGACAAAGCGACGGCACATTGTGCGCCTTTACACTAGAGTTTATGGTATGTCAAATAAAATGCAATTAAAATATGCAATGTTTCTATGCATATAAAAAAGGGAGGTAGAAAACTTGTCAGATTTAAAGGGATCATATGATTTTTTTTTTTAAAGATCATTATTTTGTGTAATTGGTGTAACAGAATATGTAGATATGCTATAATGTTTTGAATATCGTAGCACTCGTCGGAAATGTAATGCCCCTTTCCATAATCGTGAGCTTCATCTTTCAAAATAAATGTTAAGACAGTTAATAATGTCCTTAATTTTACCATCAGTTCAAGCCTGAAAGAGGAACAGTGACGTGACAGAGACAGTGATGAAGCTCCTATGTGATTGCAGTACACAAGAAACACACACATAACGCGCGAAACTCTGCATTTGGACATTCAACAGCAAATACTTAAACTAATAACAAATTATACTTACAGTAGCTGATTCAGAAGCGCCAGATTGTCATAGCAAAGTCAGAATTATCTCCTCTCCTAGGTTCACGAAACTGTTGTCCATAAAATGTGTTGCTGTTCAGTTGTAAGTAATCTTAAAGATTTTTAAATGCATCTACTTTCAGAAGGTCAAATAAAGCGCTTTTGCTTTCTCCTAGATGCACACACATCTTCCTGACATGACTGTTTCAACACTAACTGTGTTACTGAAACCACGCCTTCTTTATTTGTGTGAACATTTGGGCGGCATTATGCAAATTTTCCACAGTGAAGTAGACATGTGGGGGCGTGTTTGAATGAGACGTTTTAGGGGGGAGTGGCAGAGTCTTAACTTAGATTTAAGAATATCTCTTTTGATTTGAGACTTTAGTCTTTGCAACTTTACAGATCTTCTTTATGAACCAAGAGCTTGTGACACTCCAAAGAGAAAGGAAAAATTTTAATTGCATCATATGACCCCTTTAAACTGTGAACCATGTATTTTTGTGTGTGCCCACAACCTGCTGTGTGTGGGTGAGAGATGAACCTAAACTGGGTCAGTGTTTAACACATTATACGGATGTTTGTGGGTCTGTCCTACAATGATGGGTTTAACAAGACCAGGAGTGTCTCTGTTCATTCATATATCACTCACAGACAGAGACAGAAAGAGAAAAACACAAGAGAGCTGGAGTGAGTTAGTGAGGTAGTGAGACAATGGAAACGGTTCAGCCAGATCTCTGGTGGCTATCAGCTTGATTACATCTGACAAGCCTCGTATTTCATCCACTCTCAGATTTAGCTAACTTCTGGCGACATTCTTCAGCAATTTGGTCTTGAAAAAATATAGGTCAGAAACACATAAACAGAGTCTTTGCAGAATATTTTGAGTTAAATGCAACAGTCTTCACGACGGCTGCCAATATCTGCAACAATTCAAAACACTGTTCTTGGCCTTCACTGCTGCCAAAGGCCTTCGCTTAATGACTTCCACAAATGAACTACAAAGCCATCTCCATGCCGTCTCCACTCATCTTCAGGGACATGTGTAGCCACCATTAGATTATCCAGGCAATGTTTTCAAACTCCGTTTAACTGTTTGTTCAAAGCGTGAACTTCCCATTCATGTCTCAATGGTCTGCGCTCCAGATATTTTCACGCCTCAATAGTAACAGTAAATTTAATAGCAAATAGCCTACATTTTGCTGTTCACTTATTGTATACAGGCTTCAAAATTAATAAAAGATGTGTTTATTTGTGAGGATGGTCATAAAGAACAAAACCTGTAAGAATCATAAACTTTTCTTGGCCAGAGAGCTCATTTTCCACAACGATCCAAAAAGCTAGTCCAAAAATCCTACTAGGTTTTTAACAAGAGAATCAGGGTGATATGAACTTGGCCTGTACAAATATAGTAGGCCTAGTCACTGCAGCAATTTATTAAAGGGATAGTTCACCAATAATCAATTACTCACTACTCATACAGGTTGTGACAAACCTGTAAGACATTTGTTCACCCCTCGAAACACAAATTAAGATATTTTTTGATGAATTCAGAGAGCTTTCTGACCCTGCATAGACAGCAAGGGAACTACCATGTTCAAGGCCCAGAAAGGTAGTAAGGACATTGTTAAAATAGTCCATGCAACATCAATGGTCCAATATTTTGAAGCTACAAAAGCAACGACTTTATGCAGCAATTTTTTCTCTTTCATGTCAGTATTTCAGAGGAATCCAATTGCGCTTCCCCTTCTTAGCTTCATTAAATTATGGTTGAAACACTGATGTCATTTGGACTACTTTGACAATGTCCTTACTATCTTTCTGGGCCTTGAACGTGTCAGTTGTGTTGCTGCCTATGCAGTTTCAGAAAGCTCTCGGATGCCATCCAAAATATCTTCATTTGTGTGCCAAAGATGATCAAACGTCTTATGAACAATACGAGGGTGAGTAATCGATGACAGTTTTTACTTTTGGGTGAGTTATCCTTTTAAGACAAATTAATTGCATGGCATTTGCAGCTCAGGCGATTGGCTCAAAGTGTGTCCAACCAAACTTTGCAAGAGATGCGAAGAATGCGAGTTGCTCTCCAAAGGCGATTTATTGGTCTATTTGAAGACTGACTTTCACACAGAGATGGTATAAGCCAATAGTAGGTTAAGAATAAGAGTGTGTACAGACAAAGCTTGAATGTTTCAGTGTGTGCGGCCTGTCCGGGTTTGCATATAACTTTATGATGGTCCGTGTTTCATTTCACATGGACCTGCCAGGGCCAAGTTAGGACAGACACGTAGGAGGTCCCATGCTGCCACTCGATACAAATATCTGACCAAATGGTGTGGGAAGATGCCAATGGCAGCGGTAAACCTCAAAGTCAATGCTGGCCCCGTCCACCTTCATAAAAACACCAATCAATGTCAAGTAGCACAAGCACCACTCACACATACGTACAAATAAAAATATACATTGGTTTAACTGTAAATGCATTCATTTTCACATATTTTTCTGGAGTATTTGCACACACACGCATTCCCACCCATAAGCTCTCCGTGAACCCTGTGAGAGATTCCTGCCAGACACTAGAGAAGCTAACGGCAGACATATCTGTGGTATACCCCCAAACTCACTCAACACACACACACCAAATTATATTCTTGGAAACTCTGCATTGTAACAAGTAATGCAATAAGGTAGTATTGTACTACAGTTCTCTCAATTAATCCTTTAAAGAACACCCAAAAACACATACTTCACACAAATGCCAAACCCAAATCTCTCCTCTCCATGCGAACACACTACAGAAAGACTGGATTCAACTTTAAAGGTGGGTTCACTTCAGTTCCCTTATAATGACAAACACTGGAACAATGTGGGATGGAAATTTCTACAACAGGCAATTTTGTAATGGGACAAAGAATTAGCATCTACCATGGGCGTCTTTTCCGGATAGACCTCAGTGTTTTAGAAAATTCACTGTTATTTAAAAGTCAAAAATCAAGTTACCTTTGATGAGCTATTCTCTGAGATTTAAACTCAACTGAACTCAGATCTTTGATATTTTTAACTTAAATTCAGACACTATTGTTACCTACAGTAGTATTTATAGCTGAAAATGTAATTATTTGCACTTATAGTTAGCTTTAATTTATGATTTGGGGCTTTGTGAATCAAACTGTTACAGGATATTACATTTTAAACTTGTTGCATTTAATAAGTGTAGAAAATTGTTTTAGTTTATACTCTAAAATACAGCTGGACCGATTATCGGTGCCAATATTAAGAACTTTTATGGTTAACAGTATTGTTCATTTTCAAAACCAATACACAGATAAAATAATAAAAAAGTTTTCGCCAGAGCCCACTTTATTTTTACCATAATTGTAATTTTTGCAACAGATAGTTCACTATTGGATAGTTCACAAAAAATTGAAAATCATTAACTTGCCCTAAAATAGGAATTTCTTCTTTTCTGTTAACATAAAAGAAGATATTTTAAAAGATGTTGGGAAACAAAGTTGCTATTGACTTAAATTGAGTAATCTTCATTGTATCTCCACACTATGGACGTCAATGGCTGCCAGCAACTGTTTTTTCCTCAACATTTAAAAAAAATATCTTCTTTTGCATCCAGCAGTAGAAAGAAACTCATATATAGATTTGGATCAACTTGATGGTAAGTAAATGATGACAGAATTTTCATTTTTGGGAGAACTATCTCTTTTAAAAAAAGGCAGACCTGAGAAGTGCATTATATTCTGATTTAGCATTGGCTCTCCAGAGCAAGATTTGAATAGCCCTGGTCTGAGACTCCTAAATCGATATTTTACCAATCTTTTTTGTTAAAATTATGTAGGAAAAGTAATAGATTAATTTATCACAAGAGTTCACATCAAAAACCTACATCATAACAGGAGTTCTGACCTGTGTCAAAAAAAAAAAAAAAAAAAAAAGTTGTCTTTGTTGCCTTTTTCTCTATCACATTTTAGAAATCATCAGAAATTATATTTCACTTGAAGACTTAAAATCTCAAAATGCATCCTTTGAAACCCATTTTAAAGTCAAACATTGCATTCCCATGAAAATGGTACATCAAAATCATATTACAAAATGTTTTCAGTCATGAATTATAAAAAATTAGGTTTGGATCATGCACTTTCAAGTCTATGTTCAAAAATGTGAGTGACAGACTATGTAGATATGGGAGGAAAAGAAGAACTTCTTGCATTAATTAGTTACAGCTTGTAACAAATAAAAATGTTTTTTGAAGTATAGACAAATCAATGTGGGCATGTTTTGCATTGGTGGCATAATTTCTGTTTGTTTGTTTTTTTGGGCATTTGAACAGAATTACAAGTCCTGCTGAGACTGGTGAACTCTAAAGGGATAGCTCTATCAATGTTTACTCACCTGCACATCGTGTTCAGATCACTGACTTACTAAATGATCCAGTCTGAGATGTTAACATCTCACTGGACGTGATGTTTATGATAGGATGGGATGGGGGTGGTGGGGGGATTCATCTGCTCTGATTATAACTTGATAAAGGTCAGTTCTGAAGCTCAGTTTCAAAAACAACAACACAGAATACAGCAGAACGGTTCCAGATCACAGAATGGGAGACACGAGAATGATATTGAGCATTGCCAGTAACCCAGCGATGCCCGTTACCATAGAAACGCCATAAAGAGAAAGCCTGCCTGTAGTCATGGTTACCATGCAGCGGACGCCGTGCGTGCTTCAGTGCATTCTGAGAAAAGTGCGTTGCAAAAGTATTAGTGTACACGAGTGTTTGTGTGTGGAGGGCTCATGAATTAGATCTTGTTTCAATGCATTGTAAGAGAATCAGCCCCAAGTCCCTTTGTTAATTGCAACATCAGGCCATTGCCCATCACTAGTGTGGCAGTCGTATAACTGTACCATGCCTGGAGGGTCTTTGGAATCAACACTGGGAATGTACTCTGCTCAAATCACAGTGAGACCCTCAGCGCCGGAGAAACGATGTCTTGATTTGTGATGCTAAGAATGTGTGTTTGTGTAACACTCGATTACACTGGGCAGAACGTTCTGTATTACAGATAGCCATGCAGGAGTGATGTGAAACCTATTTTTTGCCTCAAAGCAAAATCTCATTCACTCACACAGTAGCACACAGAGTAATGACAGAACATTTCCATTTTGACACAAGTTCCCCAACTCAACTGAGTTTAACTTGTTTTCAACCCAGAATATCCTGGATTTATTACCTGATAAGATAAATCAACTTGAGCCATAATTTCAAATCATCCATCCTTTCCTTTTTGTACCAAATTTACAACTTGCCACAACGACATAATTATTCTTCTATTAGTTATGTACGTGCATGATCATGTATGGAAGAACATTTTTAATTATAATTTTTACAATTCTGCTTTTAAATCCTCCGAAAAATGTCCCTACTTGCCACCTTCCATTGCTAGTGCTTCACTGTAACCTCATTGTTATCTTAAAGAAAAAGTCTTAATCATTTTATATGGAAAAGAACATTGCAACTGCGCTTAACTTCTATTAAAGTTGCAATATTCCTGTAATAAACATGATACGTTTTGCATTTATCAGAGTACTAAACCATGCTTTCTACATGCTGTCTCAGATCCAAGTGAGAAATTGCTCTGTCTAACTTCAAAATGAGCAAAGTGTGAAAACACAAGTAAATGCTGGTCTGCACAAAGTCAATGAACCACAAGGGTCTACTCAAAAAGCAATGGGTTTTGAGGTTGGTTCTGGCCAGTTGAGATCCAAGAGAATGGGGTTATGCTGGGTGGAGCTCTCTGAGAGAACAAAACTCTTCAATATATTCTTTGACTGGCTAACATATTGGTGATTATACTTCGGCAATATGAGATATAATATCCTACTGTTGCCATACATAATATCTGATTGTAGTGTTTGATGGTATAATCCCATTAGATTAAAATCTCCATGATGTAATGCTCTTAATACAGCCCATGGAATTCAGTGAATCCTATTATATCCAGTCTTTATGAGATTAGAAAGAGCTCACTCCAGATCCAGGAAACTGAACTGTGTGTAAACAGTTCTAGTTCATGTCTTTAACTATGTACTCATTTTTAAACGTATTACCAAGTACATACAGTAAACAGTTCTTAAAATAACCATTTTTACTGGTGAGAAGAATTGAAATTATCATTTTAATTATCAAAAAAATTCAACAAAAATACACTTTTTTCACTATAAAGAACCTTTAAGGTCACATGAAAAGATTCTTCATGGAACCATTAAAACCAATAATGAACCTATATTTTTAAGAGCAATACAGCGATTCAATTAGGTACAATATTGTACTTTAGATAGGGAATATTAATTTGAACACCAGTGTAAATAGCATATACTATTATCTATTTAAGTACATACATGTACAATAAGAAAGCATCAGGAATGCTTTAAACACTCAGATTTATTAATTATTAAAATGGTGTCAACTGACGAGTAAACATGTTCCTGAAATACTGTGTATGAAGTACATACTATGTATTTTACTGGTGATAAACTAAAAAAGGGGAAAATCTGTCTTTTGTTACGTCTTTAAATGGTTTATAGTGGATTGAGACAAACATTTTGATACGCATAACCGCACATTTTGTTGATCAAATCAGTAAAAGCAGCTTTCAAAAGAGTTTACTATGCTATTTAATCAGTGTCACCATGCCAAACTCTGGGGAAAGGTTGTGCAAGTTTATCTGGCAAAGTCCACCCAGCTCCACATCTGGATAATATTACAAACAGTGGAGACGTGAAGCCCAGCACCCCAGGAGATAAAAATAAAAATACTTGACGTGAACTTTTCTTTTTTTATTTGAAGGAGATTTACAGGTAACTGCTGGACTTCATCTATAACTGGATGAATTTGAATCCTTGGAGAAATCTGGCTAAATATTCTGCACAGAAACTGGATTCCAGTGTCGCTTCCTTGCAAAGTTACACTGTAAAAAAAAAAAAAAAAAAAGGCACAGCTTGTCAACAGATGTGCTGTACGTGTAAACCCAGTCTGAGGTGCCATTCAGATATTATCAGGCATCTTGAACTGTTTTAAGTTGACATTCCGACTTAAAAACATAAGGCTCAATCGTAGTATTGTGTCTGCATACTTTAGGATTCCCACACCTTTTTAACCAATTTCCATGGACTTTCCATTTGTGATGTATGGCCAGGAAATAACTGCTACAGGAAAATTCAGTTTAAGATGGTAGCTTTAGCAAAGCTTCTTGCCGTTTCAAGCTGGTTGTTAGCTGGCTGTCCAGCTTTCATGCGTCAAAGGCCATCTTAAGCTATGGTATGACCAGCTGGTAGCTAGTTTGATGCTGCTAATGATTAAGTAAAAAATTCTGTCATTAACTCACACAAAAAATTCATTCCAAACACTAAGACTTTTGTTCATTTTCAGAACACAGATTAAGATATTTTTAATCCCGTGCTGCATAACACAGGAGAATAAACCTCACTGGTTCTCACGTGTCAAGCAAGCCTGCTTGAGCTCCTAATGTGTGCGCTGATTAGGGTTTATACTGAATTAAATCTGCTCATTATATAAAGAGATCAATTATCTTCAGAAAATGTGGACTAGACCATTCAATTCATATCAGTTTAGCAATCTCTTTATAATTGTTTCAAAGTGTACAAAATGTGGAAGAACAGAAATCTATCGGATCTCATTAAAAATATCTTATTTTGTGTTCCAAGATGAACAAACGTCTTATGAGTTTGGAATGACGGGAGAGTGAGTAAATCGTGTAAGAATCTTCATTTTTGGGTGCACTGTCCCTTTAAAGACCAGTGTGGACCAGCTAAAAACTTAGCTGGTTTTAGTAGGATTGTAGGCACTCTTCTGAAACTAACAGATCTGCTTTGTGATGAGCAGTGACTTTGTAGAAGTCGTGACTTTTACACATTTAAATAATTTATATGGGTTTTTCCAGGCCTGAAAACCTCAATTTTGAAACTCTCCAGTTGACGTGGGACTCGCGGTGTTTAAAAACAGCGCAAAAGCAACACAAGAACGCGCCCTGTGTGAACGCGCCCTCAGCAAGGCCAGGAGCACAGTTGGTTCCAGCAGCACAACAGCGTCGCTCCAGCCATTACACAGACAGCAGACAGACACACCGACGCTGGGAAATGGCCTTGGGTCTGGAACGGCATGATATGGGTTAGAAGAACTGTAAAACTTCCGCTCTATTTTGCGACCAGACTAGCAGCTGCAGTCCATACGCGCTGAGCTTCAGCCAGGAACAGCGATACAAAGTTGAAGAGGTGTAGCAGTTTATCAGATGAACGGAGGCTGAATGAGGCTTGCTGGATGGCTGGCCTGCACACCGCGTCTCCAAAATGAACGACAGACAAATAAAAGCGTTTCTTACAGAAATTAGACGTCCGATCTTACCTGCAATCGCTCCGACGCAGGCTGCCACATTTTTGTAGATGATACGCTCGATTGTCAGGCTGGAAACAGGGATAGACCAGCTATATCATCTGCTCGCTGACGGCGCGTGCTTGCTCCTTCTCTCTCCTCAAGCAATCCCGAGGATAATATAAAGAGACAGTGGATTCCAACGGTGCGCAAGAACCAAACTCCGCCTGTGTGAACGCACAGGCTCTTTTCTTTCTTTCTCTCCCCCTTTCTCTGTCCCTCTGCGTCCTCCGCCCCCTCTCTCGACTGCTGTTGTTCTCACAGTGACCAGAAGAGGGCGCCACTTAGTGCAACGCCTCAGACGTCACGTTTATATTTTAAATATTTATTTTCACAAAATTCATGAATGCAATATTATAGAATACAAATGTTTTCACATATGATGCGCAACTCTAACAAAATCCATTACGTCATAAAACATGAGATTTTTAACATCAAGAATTATATGATGAACATGAATGATATTCAGTTCACAAAAGTTGTCACGGAGGGCGTTTCTAGCTTTGATAAGTTGTATTTGCTTTTTGATTTCGTTGGGCTGTGCACTACTGGGCCACCTTAAGTAAGTATTCGAGTATGAACATATTTTGATAGTCTTATATTCATAAATGACAATCAATCCTCATTTATCTACAGTAGTACGGATGCGTGCACAAACTGCATGCGCAATAAAGAGCTGCTTTGTCTTTGACAAATTAAAGCAGACATTTGCAAGTTTTGTTTTCCCACAATAGTTTGTAAGGTAAGTACACCTAATCCAGTACTCTTTTTGTTTTATGTCTTTAAAATATTAAGCTAGTTTACTTTCTCCGTTTTTAGAAACCCCTGCTAATGATTCAGCGCATGCGTGAACTGTTCAAATAAAATACGAACAAATTCAGAACTTTATGCAGCTCTGATTCTAAACAGCAGCAGAAAACACGACTTGATTGCTGAAATATTCTAAAAGAAAATAATTATCTAGAAAAGGGTCTTAATAATAATAATCATAATAAAGTTTTCCTTTGAAATATATCTTCATTTTAGTTAATAGTTTACACTTGCCTTTACGGTTTTATGTCCACTATGCCAAACTTTGTAAGCCAGAGAGAGAATAAATAAATAAATACAGATATCCAAATTTATTTTAAAGAATCTATAGACCGATATTTCTGCTATATATCGAACATTATTGCCCCTATGACAAATAGTTCCATTCTTATTTAGTAAGACTTTTTTTTTTACAACTAGGTATAAGCTTTCAAACCAGTTGTCCACTGAATGAATGAGTGTTTTGGGGACTCACAGAGAAGCAGTGTGATTAACTCAGACCTTCTGGAACCATGATATCACAGGTCAGAGACTGACCCTACCCAAATGCTGTGTTAAATGAAGATTTTCCATGTTTAACAAACAGTTAAACCACCAAATCTCAAATCTATGTTACATCCATAGTAGCCTACACATCTGGTATTTAAAGAGAACATTTAAAAATGCAATTTATATTCTGGTCTTAGTTTGTACGATGGCTAAGGATGCAGCATGCTCACACATATTTGACCTATTATTAATTTACTTATTCATGTACTTTTCAGTTTAATTCATGTGAGTGCACTTTTTAAAAATAATTACAATCACAATATTTTTGAATAAAAACGGCATCAGATACTGTATGTACGTTTCTGTTAATCTCATAACTGCATATGCATCAGAATCCAGGATTTTGTATTTTCTATATGTAGTAGAACAATTGCATTCATCTTTATTCTAATCCAGAAACTGATTCTAGTCGAATGAGAGGTCAAATAAACACTTATGGGGGTTATAAGGGACCTCAGTCTGTCTCAGAGGTCAAAGCCATCAAAACCGTGTCCTTTCTTGCCTGTGGTGGGGGGACTTCTGAGCGACCAGAGCATCATCACAGTACGCCATTCTTACAGATGTTTACTTTCAGAACATCTGGAGCCCACACAAGGTCGCTGAAGGTTCCAGGACATCGTTTGAACTCCATATAAGGGCACGGCCAGCTGGGGGACATTCCATGTGCAGACTGATGGTAGAAAACACATCCTCTCTTACCGTCTGCATCTGAGTGTGTGTTTCTCATCATGAGGCATGAGACACGATTGCAACACTGAATTCTTTTACAAATGTCACATTTGCTTTCTACAAGGAAAGTGGTTCTGAGTTTGGACTGTTTGGAGAGATAAAGTGTGTTCGTGTGTGTATGAGGCGTAGCATCTGTTCTTTTTTGGATAAACAAAACACGTCTGATGCGTGCGGCATCTTCCTAAACGTCTGGTTCCCTGTGATAGGAAGTTACATGTTGTGCTACCTTATCTACAATTAAATATCTTCAACATGTACTAGATACATCCGTTTGTTCTTTTAAAGGGGGGGGGGTGAAATGCTATTTCATGCATACTGAGTTTTTTACACTGTTAAAGAGTTGGATTCCCATGCTAAACATGGACAAAGTTTCAAAAATTAAGTTGTACGTTTGAAGGAGTATTTCTGTTCCAAACATACTACTTCCGTTTTGTCACAAGTTTCGGAAAGTTTTTTTCGAGTATGGGTCTGTGTGACGTTAGATGGAGCGGAATTTCCTTATATGGGTCCTGAGGCACTTCTGCCGGAAGAGCGCGCGCTCCCGTATAGCAGAGCAGAGACATTCACTGATCAGAGCGAGAGCGTCGCGAAATGTCACAAAAGGAGTGTGTTTTTGGTTGCCAGGGCAAGACAACCCTGCACAGATTACCAAAAGAGAAACAGCATTAAGGGACCAGTGGATGGAGTTTATTTTTACAGAGCATCAACGGAGTTGTGCAAGTGTTTTTGTTTGTTCCCCTGCATTTCGAAGATGCTTGTTTTACAAACAAGGCCCAGTTTGACGCCGGATTTGCGTATCATTTATTTATTAAGGATAATGCAGTCCCAACGAAAAAGGGCCACGATCGTGTGTTGGAACCGCAGGCGGTGAGTAAAACTGCTTCAAATATCTCTGTGTTATTAACTTAGCTATTGGCGCGTAAGCACATCAAGTAAACAACATGCGATGTTGTCATCAAACTGCACTTTCCACATGTAACGTTACAGCTAAAAAAAAAAAAAAAAAGATGACAAAGTGGAACTTAGTCATTTTCCAAAACCACTAAGCAAATATATACAGTTTCAGTACATACCACACAGAGACGTTGTTGCTGATGCTGCTCTTGTTAAATTTCAGCCTCGGGATCTGATTCTGGATCATAAATATACACTGAATCTGAGTGTTAGCCATGGTTTGTTTTGGTTGGTTTTGTCCTCACGGTAATGTCACAGCTTCCAAACGCTCTCAACGCAAAAGCCTACTGGCGCTCGTGATTCTTTAGCTCCGCCCACACGTCACGCCTCCAGCCGGTCGTGTTTTTCTGGGAAAAATCGGTACAAACTATCTTTCTCTTATGAATATAATAAAACTAAAGACTTTTTGGAGTTATGAAGGAAGCAGTACTACTCTATAGGTACTCAAGATTAACAGGATATTGAGTGAAAATGAGCATTTCACCCCCCTTTAAGGTTCGTCTCGTTTATCACATTAAACATCCAAGCATTAAAAGAGGCTTTAGGCTTTCACTTTAACTTTTATTAATACATCGTTCCACATATATAACCAAATGGGTGTTATCTTTATCTAACAAAAACAGTGCAGGGGTTAGAAGTTTCCCTTTAGTACTGATCCTAGACACAACCTGTTCATTCACCTGAAGATGAAGATAAAATCTTAAAACTTGCCTTCATGCTGTTCATTTCCGATCTTCTGTCAAACACCATAACAGGATATTTAGAGAATCTCCAAGGGCTGATATAGTTTGGTCAAGCTCCAAAATGGACAAAACACAGTAAAAATGCCAAAAGTCTCCCAAATAGCTTCCAAATCCCATTCACCCTTTTGTTCAATTGGAAACATTCAAATAGTGAGATCAGCTTTAAGAAACCTGAGCCAGTTTTATTTGATATCATTCAAACCAAACATGGCACGATGTTTCTCAAGGAGGAATGTTTTCATACTTACAAACACGATTTGAAAGCTATGACAGAGATTTTTGGCGAGCATTTCAGTCTGCTCTTCGTACAGTTTTATCATACAACTTCAATGTGTCTTATGAAAATTAACTGTTTTGATGCTTTTTCCATTACTTTCATTGAATGGAAAAAAAAGCAGCTTGGACATTCTGCAAATTAAGTCAATTTAGGCAAATCATTTCCTTAATTCAGGCTTTAAAAAGCATCCAAATCAGCTACAGAGGGCAACTTCTACCGGTCTATATACTAAGCAAAAAGATAACCATAGGAGTACAATGAGTATAAGTAGGAGCAGATAAGAGAGAAAGGGAGATGGGTAATGGAAAGAATGAAAACATCCTATGAGTACCACTCCAGCCAGATGCAAATGAAGTGAAAGAGAGGGAGAAAGAGCTGGAAGCCGTTGCAGGAACACCAGAAGCACATGGCAGAAATACACCAGTCTTAACCAGAATCCAGGACCTGTCAGAGACACTTCACTTGTTCCAATACTCTGACTCACTAATGTCTCAGTAGATACTAATGGGGAAGGTAATCTTATTCTTGGAGGCTATTTTTAACTCCATTTCAATGCCAGTAAACATTCTGTGCAGATTAAAAGTTTCAAAGTTTCCTACTTGTGCACATTATTTTCCCTACAACTTCAATTACCCAGGCAGCATTTTCAGCTCTTGAATTATCCATGGCTCTCACACATTAATGTGTTTACACTTAAAATCAATTAAGTTTAACAATCTGGAAAGATGTAAGGCCATCTAAATGCCACAAACTTTTTTGTTTTTTTGTTTTTATAAATTAAGAAAATGTCAAAACCCATTTGGCACACTTTTATTTTTCCTTTACTCAGATTTCACTTTGCTCATAAACTGCTGGTTTTGCACATATCCGTTTATATTTGGACAATGAAACCAAAATGTAAACTCAGTTTGATTGTATTGCCAAATAGTTTTTGAGCAAATTCTGGATAGTTATTGCCATTTTACAGTATGTCTAAACTGACTCACTAGTTTTCGTGAGGATTTTTCTGAAGATTTTTTGTTTTTCTCTCCTCAACTCTCTGATAATTTGTGGTCACATTTGCAAAATTTCAATACGATTTTGCAGGCAAATATTTTATTTTTTTCCCCCATTTTCAATAGTTAAGGGAATGAATGACACACAGCTCACACAGAAGTCACCTTCAAAAGCTATGAATCTGCATGTGAAACTCCCAGTCGCATAGATTCCTCTAGAAATCACTGGATTTAGCCTGCAAAATTTAGCCAGGCAGCGGTAAATGTGATCAAAACTTAAGGAGCTTTGCAGGTGTACTGGAACAGAGAAGTCTTCCAGAAAACACTATGAAATATAGATCAAGAGGCCTAGTTTAATACTGAGGAAAACAACACCACCAAATATTACTTTTAAAAGCACTTTGTTGTGCTGCCTTCACATGGACAGTGGTATCTTAAGACTTTGCTAACACCAAGTTTATGACACAAAAGAGACCACAATAAACAAGAAAGAAAGAAACCGCAAACAACAGTGTACAGAAGGTTACAGAGTAATGCCAAACCACTGACCATATCCATGCACCAGTAAGGCAACCTACATTAATTCCTCTGTATAAATTAACAGTTTAACTGTACTATGAGTTTTATTACTCCTAATTCTAAAGCTTTTGCTTGGATTGCTGCTTTCATATTTGTAATCAGAGTCTAGAGGGTGGAAGGGTTTGGTTAAACACCCCCTCTCATACACATTTTGCAATGTAGCTTGTTATTCATCTACTTACATTCCACAAAATATTTGCGTCTGCAAACAAAGCACATTTGTTTGGGACTATTCCATTAACTAATTCTGTGCAGCACTACTAGTGCCTGATATGAATTAAAAGCTTCATGGTTTATAATGATAAAATATATCAATTTCAAAAGTTTTTTGTAAGGTTTGATTAATTTTTTTAAATTTGTTCTCTGGAAAGAAATACTGCACGGATTGGCTCGTTTTAAAGGCTGGAACAGTGGCTGTGTGTATGTGGTACAGTATGTGTGTGTGTAGATGTATTGCCTCACAAATCTTTAGTTTTAATGAGTGCAACTAAAGGCTTGTCGTCAGGGCTGTAATCTTCATAACTGATGGGAGTCGCATCATACATCGCTGGTCTAGATTTCTTCCCAAACCTGTAACACACACAAAGGAATAGGAGATTTTTTTGTTGAATAGATGTTTTAACTCATGAGCCTTATAGCCTGCAATGACCTGGTTTGACCAGCATGGCGCTGTTGTGCAAGATTTTAATTCAGCCCTCTTGGCTGCAATCCAATAACAGAAGTAGACGCTTATGAGAAGTGCAATGAAACCAAACCAGTTTTACGAATCCACCAATATACTCACGGCAGAGTTCTCTTCACTTCGCTTGAAGGTTAAAAGAAGTTTGATATAAGCAAGTATTGGTTTACTGTTAGCGAATAACCCAGCGCTGCTGAGAGCTCGGTTTAGATGAATATGCAAATATGTGCTGCACATTTTCCTCCAGGAATGAAATAAACACACAACAAAATGAAAGTGGTGAGAAAACCGTTGTTAAGAAAGCATCTGATCATATTGATGTGGATAAGTTTGCATCACTCGGCTATGAGGTCACATTGGGGTGAAGTCGAGGAAATGTAGCCACAGCCTAGTGTGATGCCACATTCCAGCAACTCGTAACCGGTGTTTTTCCAACCTTAAATCCATGAAAGTGCACTGGAACAGCAGTCAAACCCGTGACTTCCCACCCTTGAACTAGTACTGGATCGATGTACTCCGAGTTCTGATGTCACACAGCACGCGAAACAACGATAGCAGTCCCTACGAATAATACTGCCTACGGATGCAGTGTTTATTGCAAGTGGTACACGTTGAAAAAACGATTTTAGGTCAATGTAACGTTGCAATAAAATAATTAATCTAGATTACTTATTAAATAGAATGTAATGAAATAGTGATTTCAAGCTCAAAAATGTGCCTGGAAAGCAGCATCAGAACTATAACGTCTGACTGGGATGAGGAAGAGGTGGTAAGAGCCAACATGTATGTCAAAGCCTATGCATGGTCTGAAGAGAATGAGTGGAGAGTTGGTGAAGTGTCCTGGTGAGTTGCTATCATTTAGCATCGCAGCAATGAGCACTGAAGCTAGTCTACGAGCAGCAGTGCACAATAACGTCAGGTATTTTTTACTGTCATTGAATAGCACAGAGTGAAAAATCTAAGTTTTCTTTATATCTAGTGGCAGTGATTATGACGTTAGTTCAGATAAGTACCGGTAACCTTTGTCATAGTGTCGTAGAACTGGTAAACTTTGTCTTTGTCATCTAGAAATAGAAGGCATCATGCTAGCTATATGGACGTTTCTAAGGGTTTATCTCTTCCTCCAGTGAAAATGTTGTTGCAAACGTAGCCGCGTGTCTGTCGTTGTGTTTGGCAGGTGTTGGTTGGTCGATATCTGTCTGTTAGTCTGTCTGTCTATCTACATATCTAGTCTATCTATCTATAAATATCTATATATTTATCTATTTATCATTAATCTGCGCTATCTGAATACCCAAGGTGACGTAATGCAATGCATTGTGGGGGAAAGGAGACCGCTGTAAGATAGTACCTACTTTTTTGTATTATATTACGTTTTGTGATCCAAATCCAATGGATAACAGTTTAAATGTTTATTACCAACAAGCAAATTGCACAAATTCGTTAAAGAATTAACCCTGCAAAACAGCTTTTAATGATTAATCTGTGAAAGAATCGCTTAGTCGATTAATCGTTACAATAATCTTTAGATGAATTGATTTTACAAAAGAATAATTTATTGCGTCCCTACAAAATTCTGTCATTAATTACACCCCCTCATGTCGTTCCAAACCCATAAGACCATCGCTCATCTTTGGAACACAAATTAAGATATTTTTTATGAAATCTGAGAGCTTTCTGACCCTTAATATACAGCAAGGGTCCTACCACGGACAAGGCACAGAAGCATAGTACGGACATCCATAAAATAGTCAATGTGACATCAGTGGTTCAAGCTTAATTTTATGAAGCAATGAGAATACTTTTTGTGTGCAAAGAAAAAAAAAGACAACTTTATTCAACAATTTGAATTTCTTCTCTTCCCTGTCAGTCTTCAGCGCACGTCCTTGCTACCTTTCTGGGCCTTGAACATGTCAGTTGCGATTCTGTCAATGTAGGGTCAGAAAGCTCTTGGATTTCGACAAAAATATCTTTATTTGTGTTCCGAAGATAAACGAAGGCCTTATGGGTTTGGAAGTAATTAATAACACAATATACATTTTTGGGTGAACTATCCCTTTAAGTTGTAATAGAAAGAAAAGACTGAACATTATTTAAAAATATCTTCTTTTGTGTTTTACAGTTGAAACTATATATTACCTTGCATGGCGAATCGAGGCGATGGCGTTGCTGAATTCACTGTCGATACTGCGGCAGTTGTAAAACTCCTGGTAGCTGTGACGGGAGGAGCCCTGGTACTCGATACGGCTGATGCGACAGATGCCAACGATGAGGATGATGAGCATCAAGACGAAAGCCACGCACAGAGCACCAATGATTATGTACAGAGAGTGACGTGGCATGTTGGTCAGCGAGTCGACAGGCTGAGCCATCTTCCACTGCAGATCTGAGAGAAAAGAAAGTGTAAAAGAGTGTCTTCTTGAGAAAAACTTGCGCTGTACTATGTGGTTGATAATGATTTCTGTTATAAAGTTGCTAGGGTGTTCTGGATGGGGCATTGCTAGGGGATTCTGGGTGTCTGAGTGCAGTTCCTTTCATTTACAACAGCAGTCTAGCTGATGAAATGCTTTGAAAACAGCCACAGACCAAGTGTCATCTAGCAAGGTCATACACACACACATAAACACAGTGGGATAATCCTGAGAATCTCTGAATGGCCAGTTATTTCAGAGAGTTACATGGCCAAGCCTCCTCGCACGTCACAGTCATCCCACAATGATGTGACCCGCCAGAATGTGAGGAGGTTCACAGAAAGCTAATGGTGCAGTCACAGCTGCCATAAAAGGCAGCAGCACGTCACTCCTCAGAGGATCCACTGTGCATTCACAATGCTGTCCTTGAGGTCTAAGTCATCAAGGAAAAATGACTGAACTGCCACAAGCAAAACAGGAATACCGCATCCCTTTAAGGCGCTGCCCCCAAGGATTATTTTAAACCATATCTGTGTTATAAATTAAAGAATTATAAATAATTAATGATTATGCAATAACTGTGTAGTGTTTGTAGGTAGGAAGTCTGGCGTAAACTCACGGATCTCACAGCTTCCGCCGACCCAGCCAGGAGGGCAGTGACAGGTGTAGCCGTTTGATTGGTCGATGCAGGTGCCGCCATGGTGACATGGGTTGCTCTCACACTCATTGATGTCAACCTCACAGTTCTCACCTACAAAGAGACAAAAAGGCAGAATACAGACCTACGATCAACGTTACGCTCAAAATATACAATGGCTGTGTTTGGAATGCATACTAGTCTGCTGTGCAGTACACATGTAAAACAATACAAGAACAATTTATCTTGAAAAAAAATGTTTTCTGTTTAATCCAGCTTGTGCAAAATTTTTTATAATGGCTGACTGATCAAATGGTAGAAATCGATAGTCAAGTTGAATGCAATGCATTGTGTGCCATATTGCACACTTACATTAGCAAACATATTAGGTTAGCAATTTTCCAACTGGGGTCCATGAAAAGGTTTCACAGAAAACAGAGTCAAATAAATATATAAAAAGGAAATTAAATAATATAAAAAGAAATATTACACAAAAAAAGTGGATTATAAATGTTTTATTAAAATAAATTTAACAGTATGGTACTACAGACAAAAACAAAAAACTTTACACAAAAGAAAAGTTGATTACAATCAAAAATAAATAAAAATATATTGTAAATTATTAAATTAATACTACGTCCTACTTACAGTACTAGTAAAAAGTATCTTAATGCTCATTTGCTTAATATTCACCTAATTATTAGAAACTAAATATTTATCAAACAATGTTTTACACTATCTATCTATCTATCTATCTATCTATCTATCTATCTATCTATCTATCTATCTATCTATCTATCTATCTATCTATCTATCTATCTATCTATCTATCTATCTATCTATCTATCTATATTAGGACTTCATATGCGAAAATATATAGCTGCCTTTCAAAATCCTTGTCCCTTGCACAAATAAGATAATTTTTAGAAGTCTGTGAGTTCTAACAGGTTCAAAATCCCTATATTAGAAGTAGTAGAATGGTAGTGTGGTAATATGTTATTTCGAACCCAGCCAAAGACACACATATATCATAGAAATATAACAAACACTAATATTTACCCATATATCCTGGAGGACACACACAGGATGCGTTTCTCCCTCCGCTCTCACAGCGTCCTCCATTCTGGCACCTGAGCTTCAGACAGGGGTCCTTAAATATCTCACAGTGCTTACCTGAAATAACCCACAGCACATTAATCACATGCCATTTCTACTGACATTTTTATCTCCAAGTGCATTAAACGCACCTGTGAACTGTGGGGCGCAGATGCACTCATAGGCATTGATCAGGTCTCTGCATGTGGCATAATTCTGACAGGGAGCAGACAAGCATTCATTATACTCCTCCTCACAGTACAGACCATGATAACCTAAGAGAGTAGATAGAAAACACTAAATTATTGTCTGTAGCAATCAACAGCATGTCATAGATGTAGTCGATAGAGCTTAAGTTGTATTTCTCCTTAAGTTTTCATAGAGAGCCACTAGAGAGCAGTGTTCAGTTTAGTTGGGGTTTACAGGATGAGGACAGCAGGAGCAAACTGATGGCACAGATGACTGTGAGAAAAAATGTTTTCTGTGTTGTGTATATATTGATCCATAGATATCGTCATTAAATGGCTTAATTTCTTTATTCTGTTTCGAAGTTTAAAAATAGGAGTAAGGGATCTGTTTAAATCGCTAACCCCGAGTAAGAGCGATAGCAATAGTGATGCTAAAGGTCAAAGTAAAAACACTGAATGCAGAGCATTTCAAAGTATACCACATTTGATATTGTGCGCAAACACAATTCTTTGCAAAAAATATGGTTACTTCACAAACTAACTGACTTCGCCAACTACTGGCCTGGCATAAATAATACAGCAATTTAAGTTGTTTCACAGATCCATGTGAACAGTGATCAGTTTGATAAAGTAATTTGTATACATTTATTAAAGCAATAAAATATCAAATATCTGGATAGGCTAACAAAAACATAAAAAAGCAACGACACATCATCGCATTTTTGTGCGCCAATCTACCTGACGCTGAATGCCTTGTTTTTGCATTCGAAAGTGCATTTTATTTTTAAGCCTGAGGAATAATCAAAATTTACATTTTTATTTGACACCCCTACAACCATCTTGTGAACAAACTAATTAGTGCAAAATGAGTGTGCATGTGCAAGCTGAGCGTACAGAGTATGTGCGGTTAGAAAAATCAGGCTGTGATCTTGCAGTATTATGATGATGCTGAAATTTACACAAACACCATTTCATTGAAAGTGATACAGTATACAGCCAAGTATTTTGATGCTCTGCAATTAAACCGATCCAAAGTGCACAAACACAGCAGTGAACACACACTCGGAGCAAGGGGCAACCATTTATGCTGCGGAGCCCAGGGAGCAGTTGGGGATTCAGTGCCTTGCTCAAGGGCACCTCAGTTGTGTTATATTAACGGGCCGACACTTGAACCCACAACCTGAGGATTAGGAGTCAACTCTCTAACCACTAGCCCATGACTTCACCATTGTGTGCAGGAACACAACCACTTGACATATGTGCACTGGAAAGTCTAATCCTCATCCAGTGCTATTTCTTTACAGAAGTTATGAGCAATAAAATACATTTGTTCTTGTTTAAATTAGAGTTATGGGTATTTCTTAAAACTTTCACACAACTGCTTATCAAGACATGCTGGGAAACAAAAGTTTGGACAAGTGATGTGAACAAACTAATTAGTGGAAAAACCTCAAGCTAGTTGAAAAAAATATATAGAATGTGCATGGTTTGGGCTGTGCTTATACAGTACATGCATTCTATGTTGATAATTAAATTTAAGCCATGCACACATCACACACTGTACGTATACCTTAGTGTATGTGTAAAAAACAGAGTAAACCTTAGCCTTTTGGGTTTTACATCACTCACTAGTATCCCAGGCAGAGAATGCTGCCATTAAATCATTTAGCTGAGGATCATTTTGTGTTTACAGAGTGTGCAAATCTCAGCAATCCCACCGGAATGGACATTTGTTGTCAGAAGTGTCTTCTTCATAGCGCCATCCCATTGAGCATTACTTGCAATCCCACCGGAGAACGTTAGGTCCCATTGGACACCTCTTATCAGAGCGGGGTGATATCAGTGGATAGACTAATCTGACTGCACAGCTGGTGCAGTCACACTTCACAGACAATGATGTCTGAGCACGCAATATGCAGGAGGCAGTTGCCATGGCAACCAGACATAGTTGGAGGGAATGTAACGGACAGACACAGCTATGAGCGGAGGCCAATGAGATCCTCACCTGGTACACACAGACACCTGTAACTAGTGCCGATGCTGCGGCAGATGCCGTGAGCGCATGGGTTGAGGGCACAGAAGTCCACTAGCTGGGCGCAGGTAGGTCCAGTGAAACCTGCAGGACAGGTGCAGCTGAAGCCCAAACCAGCACCATGTGGGGAGCAGCTGGCATTATTGTGGCAGGGCCCAGAAGCACAGGGATCAATCTTCTGCTCGCACATGGCACCCTGATAACCTAACACAGAGAAAGAGACTATGATGTGCAGTATTGCATAAAGGAACCAGTTTGAGTCTGATGCAGTTCATTTTATCTGATCATTTCATAGGGCCTTGGAAATGTAATTTGGTTGTATATTAAGATGTGGGTGTGGCAACTCAGAGACAAACGTGAGCTTGTAGGGTTGTGTTTAAATCAATAATTAGTAAAAGATTTTGGTCACAATGCAAGAACTATTGGTTTTATACACAGATGAGCGACAAAATAAAGGAAAAAGCTGTAGGAAGTGTCTTAGTAAGGTTGAGCTACCACTATTACCAGATCAGCTTCAATGCACCTTGGCATTCTGTAAGTCTCTGGAAACTCTATTGGTTGGAATGAGAACCACTGTAATGTATTTCAATAATGATGATAGATAAACTTCGAAACGTGTTCGACTGGATTAAAGATCCATAAAGTCAGTAAAACCCAGAATTCTGTAAATAAGTGTGTGCAGGCACGCATGTATAGTGTATGTTTGCTGTTGGGCATTTGTAGTCTCCTCTTAGTAACATGCACGCACCAGCAGATTACAAGCTTGGTGGCTATGATCCCCCTAATAAATGTCAATCACACACAGAGAAATAGAGCTCAGTGCACTGATCCACCCACAGTTTTCCTTACGGAAGCGCTTTCATGCATTATCTTAATGAAACTTTCAGAGCCAACATGAATGTGCTTCACTGCCAGTATTAGAGGAATAGTTCACCCAAAATTGAAAATGCATTATTTATTTATCCTCATGTCATTCTATGTAATTCCAAACCCTTTTATTCTTCATTCATTTTTCTTTTCTTTTTTTCTTTTTTTGAAACGCAAAAGGTGAAACACGGACAGATCATTGTGATTATGAATGTGAAGCTCCAGCAAAAAAAAAAAAAAAGAAAGAAAAAAAAGCACCTTGATAGTCAAACGTACATGACAGCTCAAATCAATGTACATTTTTATAAAAAATTATCAAAAAACATTGTTTTAATGTGTCTCATGACCAAACCTCACTGCCATCAAACATCACATAACTGGTACCATATTTCATTTGAGAGCTTCATTGAAGGGAACGGTTTGCAGTGAATTATTAAAATTTTAGTCTGCCTCTTACACAAAGCCATTGTATGGAGACTTGGAACATAGTGAAGGACTAATTTTACAGTGCATTTATGGTGATTCATAAATGTGAATATTACCAACTGTAATTGTATGATAAACTGCTTTGAAAAAATCATCCTATTGTGTTCCAATGACAATCACATTCATACATTTAGCAGATGTTCTTATCAAAAGGGACTTACAATAGAGGAGAATAACCAGTTTTGCAGCATTCACAGTATACAATGCTGTGTTTATTAGAAAACTAGAGGTTGGTAGAGCAGAGGAGAAATGCAGAGAAGAATTCAGTGGGTTGTAGAGAGGTTAAATGCTGGTGGGAAAAGGATATCTTCCGCTGCTTCTTGAAAGTTGATGGTTTCAGCAGTTTGGGTGAAGGATAGTAGCTCATTTCAATAGATAATGGAAGAAAGGGTGACAGCTCTGGAAAACTGTCTTCACCGTTTCGAATGGTACTAAAGGTTTGATTCCAACCGAATGTCTTTCATTGCTGTTTGCCGTCGTTTCTATTACCATCCAGAGTTTGAATGGATGGTTTAGCCCTGAGATGCTGAAATAGCTATTAACTGCCTCACATATTTAAAGCTGTACCCTGAGCTGTACCACACTAATTAGAAATGTGCTAATGGTGTCTCTTTCCTTATTGTTTCAACGTTCCTTTTGTTTCAAACAGTGGCTTACTGTGCCTCTTCACACTGCAAGATCGATATTTCAGCCTACGAGTGCATTTCTGCCACCGAAGTTCAAGGGACTCCTATCAAATTTCCTTTCTAGTCTGTTTCTAGTGCTTCTTTGGGAAGCAGAAGTGGTTGTGTCCCTGTTCTATCTGCTGACTGAGAGCGTGCCCTGGTTAGAGAAAGAGCCAGCTCTGAAGCTGCGGTCCCCTTGAGAGAGAGAGGGCGGCGCTGGGTTGTGTTTCACAAGTAATTGGAAGAAAGGAAGACAGTTTAAAATAAGCAACTCTCTGACACACTTAGAGAGACCAAGAGGAGATGGAACAGAAATAGAGCTTGAATCAGGACGATTCAAGATTAACGCACACATACACTTGCAAAAATACACACTTAGACAAGCACACAACAGATTTGATCGTGTCAGACATGATTTCATAAGAGCAGGCTATTAATAAGTACCTTCAGCACAATAGCAGTGAGGTCCTTCTAGGCTGCTGGAGCAAGTGGCTCCATTCCCGCAGGGTCCAGAAACACAGTGATCTACCAATGACTGACATCGGTCTCCCTCAAAACCTAAAACACACACACAGAGTGTAGTATTATTTACATTTTCCATAACATATACAAAATTAAAAACACATTACATTTGAATGCATCATACATAGAGACTGACCAATAATCGGTTTTAGTGACCGATAATAACTTTTCCTTTATCGGTCTTGTAATATCAGATAACATGTAATTTGAAAGGGACACTGTATTCTGTTACACCAAATACACAAAATAATGATCTTTTAAAAAGCATCATATGACCCCTTTAAAATGTTTTCCTTTTTGTGGGCATGTTGTTGATTTTTGTGTTTTACTATTCTTGAATGACTGACAAAGATCTCCTTCAAAGCACACAGACAGACTGCATTATCTCAGTTCTAAAAAAAAATTATATTGTAATGCATCATACAAAGTAGACAATGACCAATAATCGGTTTAAGTGACCGATGGGTTTCCTTAATTCAATATCGTTTTTGTAATATCGGATCCACCGACAATGAATGATAATGTATAATTACTGTATACACAACAAGTGAACTGATTGTGCTTGCATGATATATAAAGTAAAACATAAAATAAATATACATTTTGCATATCAGTTTTCATACATATACAAACAATCAGCATTGTTATCGGTTATCATAAGATCTATATCGGTTAATCTATATTACAGAAGCTGTCCTTTTTTTTTTACTTTCCTTTGAGTTCCACTCTATTTATATTGAACTAAAAACCCTCACAAAAACCTTTATGCATTTTTTACATTTTCATTATGACATCATGCCATTTTCCTCATGGGGATATTGGTGATTTCAGGTTTTCCTATCATTGTGGAAACAGTTATTCCTTGTAATGTTGAAAAAAAAAAAAAAAACTCACTCTCACACACACAAATGATTGCAGTAAACACAATCTGTTATTTTCCTTCAGAGCGAAAAAAAAAAAAAAAAACTTGACCAAAGCCTTCAGTTATAAACCAACAAGAATCAGTTGTCCAAAGCAGGCTGGCTGCTTTTCTTACAACACCACTAATTAACATCATTTATGCCTCCCTGTGTTCTCCATAATCCGCTTACAAAAACGGTAAACAGTGTTTGTTCATGTGCTTGCGTGACTTCCACTAGACATTAACAGATATGCCTTGCAATCAGCATGTCCATGACAGCATTTCTTAAAAAGGCACAGTTGTTTCTTCTAGAGGGCTTTAAATAACAGGCTTAAAATAATCTTCATTTATATGATCAAAGTCACAAATCCCTGACCTTCAATGTCTCTTGCGCAACCCTTTTTTGTTCTTCCTTTTTCATTTTCTTCCCCTGCCCTATCTTTCCATTTAAAGCTTTATTAGAGCATTAAAGCCCTGTTCACTGCCCAAGGTTAACCTCCATTATTCACAAAAACAGACACAAGACAGCACATGCATATACACAATTTATAAGACATTGCTTCTTGCTAGATTCCTGTTATGCAAATACTCAGCACTATTTCATGTTCATATTTAAATGTATTTCAATTAATAAAAGCACATTCAGATCTCAAAGCACCGAACCCCCAACTGCTCCCTGGGCGCTGCAGCATAAATGGCTGCCCACTGCTCTGTGTGTGCGTTCACCAGGGCCGCGGCAAGTAATTTTGAACAGGGGGTGCTGTGAATATTTTTTTTTTTTGTGACAAAAAACCTATGAGCCTATAGGCCTATTTAAAATACATTTTAAAAATAAATACATTGAAATTTACTACTTTATTGTTATATACACTTCAGTGCACAGCCAGCCAGGGTCTGAAACACACAGACATCAGTTCTCAGATATGCGCAATGCGCTATTAATCTGAAGCAGAAGCAGAATCAGAAATAATAGTTTAATAATCGAAAGAAAACGAAATAATTACTTTCATTACAATTTCAGATAGCCTATACATACATGCAACTTATTTAGATACAACAAATAATATTACAACAAAATATAATATTAATCAAACTTCACAATAACGCTAAAACAATGCAATCGATTTGGTCAGCTGGCTTGAGTCACTGCACGTTTATGTCATACACAACTCTATTAACTCCAAAATCTTTTTACGCACACCACAAGGAAATAATCTCAGACTATTAAAACGTTATTTAACAGTTCTCCACAACCATTATGCAAAGAACACACAAATGAAATAATACTCTCAATCCCCACCACCTTACAAAAATACTATAGAGTACTATTTACAATTGCTTGGCTAGTCAAAGCTGATCCCACACTTGTTGCCAAAAAAATAAATGTTATTTATCAAGCGCGTTACAAATATTTTAATAGGCCTACATTTTTTTTTATCTCCCTCTCGTCACTAGGGGGTGCTGCAGCACCCTCAGCACCCCCACTTCCCGTGGCCATGGTGTTCACTGCTGTGTATGTGCACCACAGTGAACTATTAAAGAGATGGAAAAAGCAAAGAAACAAATGTATTGGCAATGAAAGCTTGGTGTTTTGAGTAAAAAAAAAAAAAAAAAACTATCTCAGAAAATGAGAATATTACTTAAGACCAATAGAAAAGAAAGAACTTCGAACTGCGTCCTCTAGGGTGCGCTAAGGAGAACACCTCATCGTGACCCGTGTCTGAAGCATACATTGAAAAAACACCAACGAGTTGGTCGGCGACAGCCTCTGACGTCACTACTGTGCGTGACTAAACAGGCACTGAAAAAAAAAGGCAGCCATCTGCTTCCCGCGGTTCAGGACCTGCCGCAGCTGAGGCACGGAGGGGAATGAGCTCTTGAGAATTTCAGGTGGATCTGTCTGAATGTTTAGAGAGGGATTTTCCTTTTCGTGAGAGAGAGCCTTGGGAGGATGATGTTATATCTTTAATACTTTCTGATACTGAGGTTAGTTGTCTGCTGGGTTTTTACCCAGGAAAAGCAGGACATATTTGAGGATGGTGAAGAAGGTGAGGCTGAGCCTTCTCAATCCTCCTGCCCTGCTTATGTAGAGCTGTTGGAGGTTATGGATCATGCCACGACAAAGTTGGACTTGTCATGAAAGCGCACTAACAAGGTGACGGCGTGAGGCTGCCTCAATGAGCGTTATCTTTCTGACCATAGCCCTCCAGCTCAGGTGAGCCTTCCATTTCTGCCTGATCTCCATAAAGAGATCGAAAAAAAATTAAAGAGGCAGTTTTATTCTCGCATCCATTGTTTTCGGCATTAGAGTTGTGCCAACATCGAGGCAATGCGCGAAAACAGCTAAGAGAGAATGCCCCATGTAGAAAGAGCTTTCTTTTTGCGGGGGAGACATCCTCTCTAAATCTCCCTCCTTGCCATCTAAGCTCCTAAAAAAAATATATCTCGCTTAAATGGCAAGGTATACGCAGCAGCAGGTCAGGCTGTGGCTTTATTACACACGATGGTGGTGCTTCAAGCACTGCTCCGGGGTGTGTGTCCACAGTGTGTGTGTTTGTTCACTGCTCTGTGTGTGTGCAGTTCGGATGGGTTAAATGCAGAGCACAAATTCTGAGTATGGGTCACCATACTTGGCTGAATGTCACTTTCATTCACTTCACTAACTATCAGACTGATCTGCTAGGAGACCTGGATAGAGGCGAGGGCCTTTTTCCTGATCAGGTAGCTGAGCTGCGCCGCGCCGCGCCGCACCACAGATCTCTCTCCATGTGTAATGATAAAACCTTCATATTCATCTGGAAGAAGGAGGGGGGAAACGGCAGACAATCAAAATGAAACTTTAATTACAAAATAAACACAAAACAGCGCATCAGCCCCTCACAGACGCCTGATGCGCACAAATAAAAAGCAAACATAAAATAAATCCCAGGCCTGGTCCTCTCTCGTCATTCACTGTCGTCGCTCCTGTTTTATATCCTTCCATCTCCTCCGTGGGACTCGAGACCGGTGAGTGTCGCAGGTGTTGCTCATCTCCAATCACTCCACCGGCCTCGCTCGTTCCCACGGTCTCAGCCCCGCCCCACTCGTCACACCATGCTACCAAGCAGGCCGCCTCGGCCATGGGCAGGATTATGGCAGCCATGGTGGTAGCAGAGAGACATCTGTGAATGAACCTGGCAGACATCGGGAAGAAAGAAAAGGCTTTCCTCTCGATGCTCAGGTTTCGGTATTTTCGTTAAGACAGTGATCAAGAAGTTCAGTGAGACGAATGCGCGCTCTGCTGCTTTCAGATCCTTCGTTCCAGGTAGGTCCAGGTCAGATCCCGAACAACATAGGGGTCCTGGCCTGTCTCGATCTGAGGATCAAAGACGGGCACAGCGCTACTCGCGCTCCTCCCTCACCAGCGGACAGGGGTAAGAGGAATCGTGGGTCACAAAGGGGTAAGCAGAACCTAAGGAATGTGATCCAGACAAGGCAGCGTTCTCGTCCAAATCAGATAAATACCTAGGTATCAACTCATTCCCTTTGGGAATTTTTAACTTCTGCTTTTATCCTCCCATTCCTAATTCCCTGTAAGAGACACTGTGTCCTCTAGCTTTCTGCCATGCTTCGGACACAAGCTTCAGACGAAGAAGTGAATGACATGTTCTCTTTAGATTTTCTGTGGGGTTAAGGTCAGGCGAGTTTGCTGGCCAATTAAGAACAGTGATACCATGGTCCTTAAACCAGGTACCAGTAGCTTTGGCACTGGGTGCAGGTCCCAAGTCCTATTGGAAAATGAAATCTGCATCTCCATAAAGTCGTTCAGCAGCAGGAAGCATGAATTGAAAAAACTTCCTGGTATATGGCTGCGTTGACCTTGGACCTCAGAAAACACAGTGAACCAACACAAGCAGAAGACATGGCACCACAAACCATCACTGACTGTGGAAACTTTACACTGGACCTCAAGCAACGTGGATTGTGTGCCTCTCCTCTCTTCCTCCAGATTCTGGGACCCTGATTTCCAAAGGAAATGCAAAAATTACTTTCATCAGAGAACATAACTTTGGATCTCTCAGCAGCAGTCCAGTCCTTTTTTAAGCGAGACACTTCTGACGCTGTCTGTTGTTCAACAGTGGCTTGACACAAGGAATGCGACAGCTGAAAGCCATGTCTTGCATACATCTGTGCGTAGTGATTCTTGAAGCACTGACTCCAGCTGCAGTCCACTCTTTGTGAATCTCCCCCACATTTTTGAATGGGTTTTGTTTCACAATCCTCTCCAGGGTGCAGTTATCCCTATTGCTTGTAAACTTTCCCTTCCCTTCACTTTTCTATTAATGTGCTTGGACTCAGAGCTCTGTGAACAGCCAGCCTCTTTTGCAATGACCTTTTGTGTCTTGTCCTCCTTGTGCAGGGCGTCAATGGTCGTCAGCAGTCTTCCCCATGATTGCGTAGCCTACAGAACTAGACTGAGAGACCATTTAAAGGCCTTTGCAGGTGTTTTGAGTTAATTAGCTGATTAGAGTGTGGCCACAGGTGTCTTCAATATTGAACCTCTTTACAATATTCACATTTTCTGAGATACTGAATTTGGGATTTTCCATAGTTGTCAGTTATAATCATCAAAATTATATATATATATATATATATATATATATATATATATATATATATATATATATATATATATATATATATATATATATATATATATAAAATGGAATTAGTGAAATAAATCTACTTTCTGATGATATTCTAATTATATGACCAGCACCTGTATCTCACTGATGAATAGGGATATGCAAATGTGATATTCCAGTCAAAAAACAAATAATGCTAATGCTAATAACTAAGATCAAAACCCTGTTAATCCTATCATAGTAATTCAGCCATGTCCTGACACAGTTTCCTGAGAAACCCTCAAACACACATAAGCTCACACACCTGGCTGGCAGGTACAGGAGTAGTTTTGTCCTTCATCTCTCTGTTTGAGGTCAGCACAGGTGCCGTTGTTTTCGCAGGGCTTCAGGTGACAGGCGTCAAACTCCTCACAGAAGATCCCAGAATACCCATCATCACACTGGCAGTAAAACGTGGCCTGTGTTTCACATTTAAGCACACATCATCAAATCTTCACAGAAAGCCCACAAACATAAATATTATATCAACATTTTGAAAAGCACAGATCCAGGGTTGTAATGCTGGTCCTTTAAGTTCTTCAAAAAGAGAAAATATGAGAAGGAATAACACTTATTATGATCTGAGATCATTACCACAGAGGACTGGGTGATGCATTTTCCTTTCCCAGAGCATTGTGGGTCGCTGAATCCACTGCCGGGCTCCACACAGTTATTGGTTTTTACATTGAGATGCAGCCTCAAAGTGACCTCCGGACCAGAGGGTGCACCAACATGCAGCACACCTAGAGAGAGACAAAAAGAAATCCACAATTGTAATAAAGAGTTACCCTTTTCCCAAAGCAAATCCATGTCATAAAATTGTAATATTTTTTACTCAACTATAAACCTACAAAACACAATTTCCTTTTAGGCTCAGGACCTGATATTTTATAACACGCTATGACAACAACAGTTAATAACTGCTATGACAACAACAGCGTCTTCTTTCTCCCTCTCAGACATAAACAGACATGCACACACACGCACACACACACGCACATGCACGCACACACACACACACACACACACACACACACACACACAAACACATAGCAATGCCTCAAGGACAGACATTGTTTGGCTCACAGAACCAGACAGGGTCAAATAAAAGACTCATCAATGTGTCTGGAAAAACTCTGAATTGCAAACAAGTTGGAAACAGACATTATGCTCAAGGATGTTTCAAAGGCAAAGTCCCAATTTGAAGCACGGATTTCTCATACTGTGTGTGTTTGTGTGTGTGTGTGTGTGTGTGTGTATATGTGTATATATATATATATATATATATATATATATATATATATATATATATATATATATATATATATATATATATATATATATATATATATATATATATGTATAAGGAATTACTTGATTTAAAAATTGGGATATACCTGTATATATATATATGTACATTCACCGGCAACTTTATTAGGTACACCTGTTCAACTGCACAAATTGCTAATCAGCCAATCACATGGCAGCAACTCATTGCATTTAGGCATCTAAATGTGGTGAAGACTTGCTGAAGTTGCGTGGAAAGTTGGGAAGTTGGGAAAATGTTGCGTGGTCTGATGAGTCTCTATTTCTGCTGCAACATTCAGATGGTAGAGTCAGAATTTGGCATAAAGAACATGAATGCATGGATCCTTCCTGCCTTGTCTCAATGATTCAGGCTGCTGCTGGTGGTGTAATAGTGTGGGGGACATTTTATTGGCACACTTTGGAGCCCTTAGTACCAATTGAGCATCATTTAAACGCCACAGCCTACCTGAGTATTGATGCTGACCATGTGTATCCCTTTATGACTACAGTGTACCCATCTTCTGATGGCTACTTCCATAAACCATATCACAAAGTTCAGATCATCTCTGGTCATCAACTGGTTTCTTGAACATGACAATGAGTTCACTTTACTCAAATGGCCTCCACAGTCACCAGATCTCAGTCAAGTAGAGCAGCTTTGGGATGTGGTGGAACGGGAGATTTGCATCATGGATGTGCAGCCGACAAATCTGCAGCAACTGCATGATGCTATCATGTCAATATGGACCAAAATCTCTGATATTTATTTATATAATCCTCCATGTTGCAAGCACATACATATGTTTGAAAAACACACTTACTGATGAAGTAGTTTTCTCCAAAGGGCATGGACTGGTCAGGGAGCACCAGGCCATCTAAGCTCTGCTGAAACCACATGATTGTACCATCTGCAACCGAGCACTGCTCATAACCAGCCTCTCCTACACGCCACAGCACAGCAGATCCACTCACATTACCCACCAACCTACACACACACACACAGATCTCATCAAAATCAGTCACATGCCAGTATGTCAATGAACTAAAGTCAGGAAAATTATGTAGCAAACTGTACAATGGGAACAACGATAAGAACAAGATATGCTTGGACTTTTATTCTTCCATAAATGTGAGAGCCTAATGTATATTGTATAATTTTCTGAAATTTACTATATTAAAGCTTTTTCAATAATTCATATGATCAAAAATATAGATTTATCTGTCATTACTGGCCAAAAATCATATGAAAAGTACTTTGAAATTATATGGTAAAATTGTCAGTGTATTTCAGTGTTTTAAATGTATAATGGATGTAAAATAATAATTTATGTATTTGATATTGTAATATTTAATTGTTCGTTTTATTACATTTTATATATATAAAGTATTTGGAAATTATATGGTAAGATTTTCAATGTACTCCAAAAGCATGACTGTGGTTTAAATGCATAATTATATAATCAATTAAACAGATAATCTATACAACTGATTAATTATAGTTCCATCAATATTTGTAACATTTTTATATATTATTTATTTAATATTTATATATTTGTAAAATTATTTTTATTATGTTTTATTTTGCAATAGTTAATGGCTAGAAATATCCATATATGCTACAAAAAACTGAAAGCCCCCAACTCTCTTATTTTAATATATATCTTTCCAAGAAAAATAGGACTTGAGAGAGTTTCTTACTTCACAGCTGTTTCCTCGGCGACCTCCATGGAAACGGTCATCATTCCTGCAGACTCACCTCCGGCGGTACTCACACATTCGGCTTCATCAGTAATCTTCAACACACACCCGCACAAAATAAGCTACATACAGGAGGAACCCAGCCGTCATGACACACCGGGCTCACACAAACGCACACCTGCTCACCTGCTGTTCCTCCCACAGTATCTCCACCAATTTCTGACCCGGTTTGGGTCTCCACGGCTCCAGGGTGGGCGGAGCTTGAGTGCTGGTGGGGACTGTGGTTGGCTGGAACACTTGAGTGGTGGTCGCAGGTGTGGCAGGCGTGGCATGTTCCGGGGCGAGGCTCTCGGCGAGGTCCCAGGTGGACTCGGACAGGTCAAAGGTCAAGGTAGGCAGGTCACACTGGACCCCACTGTAACCCTCGCTGCACTCGCACGCAAACCCATCCCCCTCGGTGTCCTGGCTACAGTTGCCATGGAGACAGGGGCTGCTGGCGCATGGATCTGCAAAAAACTGCACCCGATAAAAACAACAAGTATGAGAGATGAAAACTGCATCATATTATCAAACATTTTAAATTGCTCCAGTCGCACAAAACAGCAGCGAACGATCCAGCTTTCATTTCAGGCAAACATCTATCGACTAACAATCACATGGCCTGAAGACTGAGAACTGAGAGCAATTAATATACTGAAAGCACAGACGAGCGCTGTTATAAAAATGAACAATAGCAATAGAGCCGTCCTGCTCTGCCCGCAGGAACACCTGCACCAAAATCTACAGTGCTAATTCTTTTATCTTACAATTATGTCGTGATATTGATCCAATTACTCTGATTATGCTCCATTTCCTTTGCCAGGGACATGCCTTCTTCCCAAGAGATAAAGTAGGAATTATATGTGCCATATTTGTGCATGTGTTCATCTGTAAGCTGTTCATACTCCATACTGTGTGTGCTGGCATTACATAAGTAATCTAACCTAAAATGCTTCTGCTGGATAATAGATGATATTAAGGATAATCAACAACATATGGCCGCTGAGTTGAAATAGCTTCTCCTTATATATAAGAACTTCTCTGTAGTACTGAATCAATCGAATCAACATTATCAGGCCCAACATTACAAAAACTTGTTTGTAATTACTGTAACTTTTACAAACCGTCATTCATTGAAAAAAAATAAATAAATTGCATGTTTTGTGTCACATTAAAAGTGACAATAAAAGTATGTTCAGGTTTATCTGAGACAAGTAGAAGTGAATCTGACAATGTTTTATTACAATGCTGTATGTAATTAAATTAAATTCGTTGAGTGGTGCTAAATGGTTAATGCTCTGCTGCATTTGAAATTCTACATTAAACCTGGCCTTAAAATAGTGTCAACAAGAGCAAACCTGAGATAAAAACACATTTGCTGATGCCATGTTAGCTTGCTTAAACAAGACTTTGTGTTCTTTTATTGTGATTCACAGAACTTGTACCCGAGTGCTTTGTGTCACAAGGCTAATGCTATACCAGGTGCGCTAACAAGCAAGTTTACTAAATCCTTACATATGGAGCTGGATATGCAACACAGATGCCAAAATATTTCAGTTTACAAATCATGCACTATGGTAAAACTGCACAAAATTAGTGTGTTTATTAATCTGCCAACATGATTTGTGTGAAAAGGAATGAACCTTTATGATTTGTTACTGCTACTAGTGATCATTTCAGGAACTGCAGTGAAATGCATGTAGATGTAAAGGTCTGTAGAGTGATGTTTTCATATGAGCCTGGGTTGAAAATTCATCAACTGTAAATATTAATGGTGGAAATAAAGTGTAACTTAGCCCTTTTAGGTTGCAGAGAATTTGAGATGTTATGTCCTTCTTCACATCTGTCCTCGAGCCCCGTTATTAAGCTAATCAACTCAAATGTGAAAATCACAGAGGCGCATCTGAAGTGCACTACAGTACTTCTGCTGCACGTGTTGAGAGCTACATGTCTCACCAGCCACAATTATGCTTTCACATCAGATGAAAAACATAAATATAAAAAGTGACATACTGTGTTTTTAAATGTTTTTAAATTAACATGCAGTGTCACTGTTCATCGAGTCCAGCTTTAACACCTGCAGCAGTTGATTTATTATTATTATTATTATTTTTATATGTATAAACAAGTAAAGATACACATCATATCAATCAATATGAAGTATTCAATTATTGTCCATACTAGTAATTTTAGCTTAAGACATGAAATTATACATTTGTGTTCATAACAAATTCAGATTTATTTAAAAATGATGATATTTTAAACTAACGCATAGTGGGGCAGGTTTTATCCAATGAATTAGGAATCAGTACGTTTTTTTCCCCCTGCTGCTCTAAATCAGTGCTTCTCAGTGGGTTTGTTTGTGACCAAAAATTGGGTCACAGTTCTCTTCTTAAAACTAACCTACTGTAAATGCACATAATAATAACCAAATAATCTTGCATTGTTAGGATAGGATTTTCCATGTTCAAGTAGGTCATGTTAATTTAGATTTACCATTTGTGAATAAATTACTATCCATTTGATTTGAAAGAGTTTTCAGTTGACCGTATCCAAATGGGAAAAAAAATTATTATGGAAATAAACGGCTACCATATTTTGTGTTCAGCAGAAGAAAGAAACAAATGACGTTGAGTAAATGATGACCGAATGTTAATTATTTTTTATTTTATTTTTTGGTTGAACTAACTCTTTAAGGGATTTTTTTTTCTCTTGAAACTATTTCGATATCTTGTTATAGGCCACCCATGTATTATTATGAATCTGGGTCCTAAAGAACTCATTTACAGGATCTCTCCCTGCATCACAGTCTACTGATGGGGGATATTAAAAAGGCCAGGAGGCCTACAATGAGAAAAAGGTCGGGCGGCTGAAAAAGGAAGCAGAAATAGTGTGGGGAGAAGAAAAGGTCATGGGTGAGGAAAATACCTTCAAATTGCGAAGCAATGGATGAATCATTTACAGTATCAAACTCTCACAATTCCCAACTCCAGATATCTCACCAGATCTGCTCTCACTGACACTAACACATCCCTGACCTTTGACCTCTTCAGTCTGATTTGAACAGAGAGCCTCCTCTAATGTGAAGAGCTGTGGACTGGTTTTAACCCAAGATATTTATCCAATAGAGACAATGTTTAATTTTCTTTCACTGCGACTGAAGAGAGTATTTCAAAAACCTTTCAAAAGCCCAAAAGGTTAGCTACACGTCATCTTTCAGCAAAGATCATCACTTATTCGCTTTCCCTATTTTTAAAGGTCAAATTGCTTCTAAATCGTGCTGAAATGTCTCCTTGGACATTAATAACAACTCATGGGTGCAAACTTGAAAAGGGTGAGCACTTTTCTACTTAAATAGTTTTATTAAGAATATGCATAAGACTTTTTAATTTTATAACCAGTCATTAGTAGCATGGGCATGATATATAATATTCAACAATACATTGTATGGGTCAAAATGATAAATGTATCTTTTATGCCGAAAATCATTAGGATATTAAGTAAAGATCATGTTTCATTATGATATTTTATAAATGTACTACCGTAAACATATCACAATGTAATTTTTGATTAGTAGTATGAATTGCTAAGAACTTCATTTTACAGGCATTTTTCTTAATATTTGAATTTTTTGCACCCTCAGATTCCAGATTCCAGATTTTCAAATAAATATAGTAATATAGTTGCATCTCTATGCATATATCTTGGTCAAATATTGTCATATTCTAACAAACCATACATGATTTATCCAGCTTTCAGATGATGTATAAATAAAAAAAATACAAAATACAAAATCGTCCACGGTCTCATTTTATATATAATCATTTTCTTTTCTTAACTGTTTCCATTCATTTTAAATCCAAATGTAAACAATTGTAAAAGTTTTTAAATTCCTTGTTTTTATTGCTGGGATTGTTATCTTGTAACGATTATTTTATGTAAAGTACTTTTAATATCCATTGTGTATGAATTTTTTTTTTTTTTTTTTTTTTTGAAAATGCATGGTTCTCCACATTTCTATGATATAAACCAAAAAACTTTTCACTTAGATTATTGTTAAAAATATTACAAATTGCATATTAGAAAAAAATATATATATGGTATACATATATTATTGTTGTTTCGTGGCAGAGATCCAGTGTTTTCAAAGCAGTGTAATCACTAAATATCTTTAAAATCAGGATTGGTCCTTGATTTGGTCTCAAGCCGTGGGACACATTTATAGGTGGGACATTATTCGGAGAGAAATGTGAGTGAGGTTGGAGCATCTTGCACATGTGACACTTGTATTGTTGTTTATGGACAGGTAATTATGTATTTGTACAGTTCCTGTTGACCTGGACAGCTTGGCACTTTCTCAAAGCATAATCACAAATCCACTCAAAAAGAACAATGTGTAGGTGTGCACATGTTCGTGTGTTCAGGAAAGAGCACAGAAAGAACAGAATATTTCTAACACACACACACACAGCTTGAAAACCCACTGCCATTCCCACTCACTATTAATAGAGAAAGTGAGAGAGAGTGCGTGTGACAGCTCATGTCTCATCATTCAACTGTATGATGATTATGAATTAAAGAATTCTCCAGTTTTCTTTGAGAAAAGGGATGGTTTTCATTTATGAAAGTGTCTTTCAAGCAACGTTTGCACTCATACTTTATGAATATCATCAAAGGCCAAGAGTGAAATGGAAATGAAAGTGTGATTGGCTCATAACCACTAAACATCAGAGGATGGCCTGAATGAATATTAACCAGTCTGCAGACGGAGGACACAGTTAACAGAGAAATAAAAATACTTGGAGTTGCATCAGAAAAAATAAAAGTTGTTTATAGCAGCACGGGCCACAAAGGATTCGTGTTTACTTACATTAAAGGTCGAACGAAATGAGATTCAACTCATTAGCGCTATCTGATGCAGAAGTGGAAAATCTTTCTCTGGGGTTTTAATGCAGAAGGCAGTTTTATTCAATGCCATGGCTACATAATAACACACAAAGATGCACTCAAAGCCATACATCACTGGCAGTGACATTTATTAATGCAGCACGGTCTGAAAGGCAGGTAGAAAGAGCAGATGTGCCACCAATTACCCATCCAGATGAGGCCAAATCAGTGCAGAAGAGCTGCCGAATTACAGTTTCTTTAGAAAAATTGACTTGTGTTTCTAAATGAGGCAAGACTAAATAGGCAAGATCAATTTTCCCCATTCAACATCATTATAACAAATAGCTACTTTCCCAGAAGCTCTTAGAATGTGATGTTCGTCTTAACGTACCGGTAATGCATGGTTTTTGATCTAAATTCTGTTGAATTAGACTTGGCATCTGTTTAATAGGATTTTCTTGAAACTACTCATGTTTAACATGAGGAAGTAAGAGTTAAAGTCAGAATTGTGGGATATATATATATATATATATATATATATATATATATATATATATATATATATATATATATATATATAAACAATTTTGAGTAAAAACAAACAGCAACTCACAATTGCGAGAAATAAACGCGCAGTTATGACTTTTTTCATAATTCTGACATATAAACTCGAAATTACTTGTTATGAAGTCCAATTGTGAGTGAAAAAAGTTTATATCACACAATTCTGAATGTAACTTGAAATTACTTTAATAATTATATTAGCAATGATACATAAACTCCAAATTTGGAGGAAAAAAGTTAAAATTGTGAGTTTATATATTGCAATTCGGACTTTATACCACACAATTGCGACTGTATATCATGCAGTTCTGAAAAAAAAATAATAATAATGAAGATGTTTATCAGAATGTCTAGGGTGCACTCTGAGTGGTAATGTGTGCTGTGCAATATGGAGCTCCATATTGTATTGCGTGCACAATATAATAATTTGTTCTTTGTTTTACTAAATTGTGTGCACAACAAAATTTGTTCCCTCGTTTTACTAAATCACATAGACAACATTACTAAATTGTGGCAATGTTTTAGTTGAATCAAATCGAGTGAACAAATTATTATACTGTGCCATGCACACAATTTATTTAAACTGATGCAATGAGTTAGTAATTTGTGTGCACAACTTAGTAAAATGAGGGAACTAATTATTATGCTGTGTGCACGATTTACAATTTTCCCCCTGCATGTCATGTGCGGAGCTCCATCGTGAAGCTCCAAAAGCATCACAAAAGTACTTAATTTGACATTATTCATTTGACCACTTAATTTCAAATCATCGTTGAAACCAATTTTAAATATCACTCTAATTTGTGCACTTTTAAATTTAGTGCTTCAAGATCATGTTCCTCAAACAAAGCTATAATATGACTTTAGAAACACATTTTGTGGATGACGTTTTCTGTGTTTTTAGTGCACTTTCTGTGAATGGAAAAGAGCAGTGTGCATTATTCTCTCCTAAATATCTCCCTTTGTATCTATCTATCTTTGTATCTATCTATCTTTGAATCTATCTATCTTTTTACCCCTTCCATTCTCATTTTAATGAGAATTCATTCTACCCACAAATCCCTAATTTAATGAGACTCCCTCTCTTACATGCTTACAATTCTCCATACAGCTAGTGTGAGTCTTCAATTTTTAAAAGACAAAATCTTTGTAGAAACATTGGTCAGTCCAGCTCTCTCTTTAATATTAATGAATTCCCCTTGCTGCTTAACAAGCTGGAATCAAACCCGAAAGACCAAAGAGAAAAAAAGACAAAAAAAAAAAAAAAACATGACGACCCTTAAAATAGGCATCCATGGAGATATGACAAACAGATCTACGGTTTAGTATGCATCCACCTACTTTAGTAAAAAAGTGACTGTTCAAATCCAAAAACACATACATCCTTCTCCTTCTAAACACGAGTTCTCAGAAAGGACAGGTGACTCACACACAATCACTTTGCGTCATGCTGGTTAAGAGGTCAAGTGAGCTCCTCAAGGGCAAAAAGGCTACTAACTTACATCAAATGATTCCAAATCATCTCTTTCTCAGAGTTCACAAAAAGTAATTTAACAAAAAATGTGATTCTGCTGCATCACATACATCCAGTCACATCAGCAGCAGTTAATGAAGTTCGGAAAAATGGCTGTCTCATTATAGGGCAACTGAAGAACACCAGCCTTGCCTGGAGAAATGGAACACTGAGTGACATCACAATGACGTCAAGCCTTGTCGACCAATCATGGTGAATCTTGTCAGTGCATAAACCAATCACGAAGCAGCATCCTTTCTGGCTGCACTGGGGGAGATGTAAAGGAGCAGTATGACGTTGCAGGACACAGGTTTAGATGCAAGCTTTAACTAAGGTTGAGGAAAGGACAGGACGCTCGGGATACACACAGAAACCATGCAGAGAGATGCATGAGATGCCACCACACACAATGTCTTAACTTCATGAGTGCCACCTGTTGTCCAGTGAATATACATGCGCACACAGTGAGACAGCTCTTCTGTGGATCCCTGCTCTGGGTCCAGCAAAGCTTTGGTGTTATTTAGGTCAGAAGCCCTAACTGTGTCTAGCTGTGCTACTCACATTCAGGCTTTGTTCCCAATAGTGTATTAAACTCTGATGCGTCTACAGCCAATAAAGAACAAATCTATGGTTAAAACCCTCACCCTTTCCCTAAGGGAATTTAAGCATATCTATGAGCTGCAAAATAAATAAATACAATTTAGCATTATATTTAGTGCTTTCAAGTGAATAATCGCGATAAATTGCATCTAAAAGAAAAGTGTTTGTTTACATCATATATGTGTATGTACTAGGGATACACAGAAGTGTATTTTTCAATTTATTTTAAATGTAAAAAAAAAAAAAAAAAAAAAAAAACACTAGGCTAGGCTACGATTAGAACAGTAGCCAAATATTACGAAAAATATTACGGAGGATCACACACATCTCCTGCGTCATAATTAAATTAATGTAAAACCTCTAACCTTTCACATGAAATGAGAGTTTCCTTTCAATAAAACAAGACGCTCTGCATTAACAGGTGACAGCCGGTTGCGAGTGTGGAAATGAATGTCCCCAGCAGTACTGAAAAGTCTTTCACTTGGCACAGATGTTGGTGGCACAGAAAGGTTGATCTTTGCCATTTTTGTCTTCCCCCACTGAAGGGGGTCCTCTCTAAGAGGAATCAAAGGCTCACCGAGAAAAACGCTTATCTCCACTTCAGCGCCCAATGTGACTGGCTCTGTATTGCTACAGAACGGTCCTCATGTAAACATCATCACGTAATCAACAGCCGTGTGACGTCGACCAGTGTAGCGCAAGCCTAGGGTTGGGTTCGGTGGAAAAAAAATCTAATGTTCGGCCGAAACCAAACCCCATCCAAAAGCCCAATATTCAGCCGAATCCGAATCCGAATCCTGGATTCGTTGCAACCCTAGTATGTTCAGTACTGTGTATGTTTATTATGTATATATAAAGAACCACACATACAGCATATATTTTGAATGTATTTCCTTGCATATATTTATATTCATATCAATTATATAACATAAATATATTAAATATATAAACATAACATATTTTCTTAAATATATAGCTACATACATGCGTGTGTGTGTGTGTTTATTTATATAAAAACTTATTTTAGATGTATAAGATCGCGTTTAATCGTTTGACAGCACTAGTATATATATATACATATACAGGTGCTTGTCATATAATTAGAATATTATCAAAAAGTTAATTTATTTCTTTTAATTTTGATTATTATAACGGACAACTAAGGAAAATCCCAAATCAGTATCTCAGAAAATTTTAATATAACTTAAACTCAGCTCAGCTCTTCTGCATTCTTGGGTCTGGCATGTCACATCTTCCTCTTCACAATACCTCATAGATTTTCTATGGGGTTAAGGTCAGGCGAGTTTGCCAGCCAATTAAGAACAGGGATACCATGGTCTTAAACCAGGTACCGGTAGCCTGTTGGAAAATGAAATCTGCATCTCCATAAAGTTGGTCAGCAGCAGGAAGCATAAAGTGCTCTAAAACTTCCTGGTATACGGCTGCATTGACCTTGGACCTCAGAAAACACAGTGGACCAACACCAGCAGATGACATGGCACCACAAACCATCACTGACTGTAAAAACTTCACTGGACCTCAAGAAACGTAGATTGTGTGCCTCGTTGCGACAGCTGAAACCCATGTCTTGCATTCGTCTGTGAGTAGTGGTTCTTGAAGCACTGACTCCAGCTGCAGTTCACTCTTTGTGAATCTCCCCCACATTTTTAATGGGTTTTGTTTCACAATCCTCTCCAGAATGCGGTTATCCCTATTGCTTGTACACTTTTTTTCTATCACATCTTTTCCTTCCCTTCACCTTTCTATTAATGTGCTTGGACACAGAGCTCTGTGAAAACCCAGCCTCTTTTGCAATGAACTTTTGTGTCAATGGTCATCTTTTGGACAACTGTCAAGTCAGCATTTAAAGGCTTTGCATGTGTTTTGAGTTAATTAGTTGATTAGAGTTTGGCACCAGGTGTCTTCAATATTGAACCTTTTCACAATATTCAAATTTTTTGAGATACTGAATTTGGGATTTTCCTTAGTTGTCAGTTATAATCATCAAATTAAAAATAATTAAAAGAACATTTGAAATGTATCAGTCTGTGTGTAATGCATGAATATAATAAACAAATTTCACTTTTTTAATGGAATTAGCGAAATAAACTTTTTGATGATATTATAATTATATGACCAGCACCTGTATATATAATTAGTTTTTTGTTTGTTTGTTTGTTTTAATTAATTTTTTGGACATTTTTGTTTTCCCTTTTAAAGGCTGCAGTCGGTAACTTTTGATGCTCTAGCAGTTAATAAACAGAACTGCTTGCGTCTTGCAAAAGTTACCTACTGCGGCTTTAAATATGTCTATATAGTTTACAGTCATTTTATTTACTAGATTTAGTTTATGCAGTTTTGGTTATTTTAATAAATCAGCTTAACTAAACATAAATTAAAAAGTGTTATCTAAAATAAAATAAGGTTAATTTTTGAAAAATATATTTTATTTTTATTTTTAATTTTATTTTTAATTTTATTTTATAGTCATGGCCTAATGGTTAGAGATTTGGACTCTCAATCAAAGGGTTGTGAGTTCGAGTCTCGGGCCGGCAGGAATTGTAGGTGGAGGGAGTGCATGTACAGTGCTCTCTCCACCTTCAATACCACGACTGAGGTGCCCTTGAGCAAGGCACCGAATCCAAAACTGCTCCCTGGGTGCCGGTGCATAAATGGCTGCCCACTGCACCGGAGTGTGTTCACGGTGTGTGTGTGCACTTTGTATGGGTTAACTGCAGAGCACAAATTCCGAGTATGGGTCACCATACTTGGCTGTATGTCAAGTCACTTTCACTATAGTAACTATTATGACTATTGCAGTTAAAATTAATATTGTTTGAGTTAACTATTTACACACACACACACACAAACACATATATAAACAATTGACTTTCTTTGGATACATCTAATTGTAGAATTTTCTTGTTTTCTGCATAAAATTAATATTTGGAAAGGTTAATTTTTTTACTAAGAAGAAAAAAATCTTATGCAGAAATAAAAATATTTTAATGAAATTTTTCTGTGAAAACAATTTTGAAAGTAACTCATTTTTATTAGCATATTTATTATTATTATTTTAATGTAAATGTTTATTGGTTAAGTATATATTGTCATGCAAAACAAGAAATATATCAATTAAAGATTTGTTTATTTTTTTTACTGATCCAAATGCTCCTAACTAGAGATTGTAATAAAGCTTGCATCACCCATCACAGAAAACCCCATAGTGGTTTCTTATAAAACAAAATGCATGCAAGGAGGTCAACGCTGGATACTTGCGATGTGAATCAAAATGGTGTCAGACTGAGAATGTTTTCTGCTGTTTTGTGTAGCAATACACTGCACATACCTCAGATACACATATCTAACTGCAAGACAAACATTAATGCTGTGATCTTTACCTCTCACACACACACACACACACACACTCAGAGCCGCCTCTCCTCTTTTCCTATCTGTTGCCACAGCAACACAGCACTCTCCATCACATCTCACCGACAGCACATGAGCTTCTGCAGACTTTTGACAGAAATGCAATTATGATGGTTTATTCACACCGACGCGGCTCTGCTCTCACCTCACAGTTCTGTCCCGTGAAGCCCTGTCCACAGATGCAGGTGTAAGCCCAGAAGTCAGTCTGCATCTGTGTGCTCGGACTCTCCTCCATCTCTCCCACTCGACTACAGACGCCTCCGTTCAGACAAGGTCTGCCCTCGCAGGGGTCCGGCGGGGCGCTGGGGGCCTCGGTAGGGCCAGGGCTGGATGTCAGAGGGGTCCCGAGTCCATCCCTCACCCCGAGGATGAGGAGGAGAGGAAGTATGTAGCGCTGCATGAAGGCGGTGTGGATCTGGTTCTCTCTGCTCCTGCTCTGCATACGCTGCTGTGGAGGACAGATCAGTGGATTACAGTCGTTCGCTTGCGGCTGTGTGCGTGTGTGAGAGAGAGACAGAGGGAGCGGTTTGCTGGACTGAAAGGTCTGAGCGTGTTTGAGGACGGGAGAGAGAGGAGCGGAGGGGAGTGACGGCAGGTGACGACACACATGCTCCTCCTCTCAGTGTGTTTCTGCTGTGTCAGTGGAGCTGAAGCTCTGCAACAACAGTCAGACACCTACACATCACACAGACTTTCTCACTGGATGCATGCAATTATAGCCATCTGAGATCATTTTGTTGTTATTACTTCAGGGTAGCGAACACATATTCACTATTAATCCAGAGTTTTCCCTAAAATAAATAAATAAATAAAATTCCGCTTACTGATAGTAAGTCAGGCAGTTTTTGTAGTAGTTATGTGGTCCCACTTAAGTAGTAAAGATTAGTAAAGATGACCTTTACTACTACGTACTTACATAAAAAGTTAGGGACCGATTTGGTGGTATAGGTAGGTAGGTTTAAGTCATAAGGGATGGGTCAACAGTGTATTCACAAATGTAACTACAGAAAATGCAGATGTAATTACATGCAGGTATTTAAAAAAAAAAAAAGTATAATGTGAAAACATGTATGTACACAATAAAAAAGTTAATTAATATAAATGTAAGTACATAGTAGTTAAGGCCACTTAATGTAAAGTGGAACCAGTTATTTTTAGGTCAGGGACATGATTAATGGATCCAAAATATGAATAAGGCATTAATAAGTGATTTATAAGCTCTAATAAACAGTACCAATATGCTAGTACGCATCTAGTTAAATGTTCCCTTAGCTAAAATGTTACCCACTTCACAATATGGTTACATTACTTGGCCATCATCACTTAACAAGAACTAAAAATGAAATATACCCCTGAAGCATTTATTACTCTCAGTTAATGGTAATGGTATTGTTAATATCTGTTTATATTATTTAATGGACCTTCACTAATAATGTTAACAAAAATTGATAAATATTGTAAATCCATTGATAGTAAATGTTATAGTGTTAACTAATCATTTTGACTAAATTAAATAAAAATAAAACAAGAAACCGTTTTTAGTTCTACAAGTACATTTAGGAATCATAACACTGTAATGTACAGTATAACAAATTCATTTTGAGATTTGTTAAAAATTATTATTATTATTATTAATATTATTTGTATTTATTATTTTTTTGTTGTTGTTGAAGATTAACTTAAGGTGAATGTTAAGATAATCTAAAGGTAAAAAAGTAAAATAAAAGTAGTATAAACGAGTATAGCAAATATTGACTAGTGTCATTTTAGTATTATTATAGAATTAATCAGCATTCAATCTGGTTTTAGTTTATTTTCATATTTTCATGTTTCAGTTTAAATTTCAGTCATTTTGTCACATGCTTTTGTTATAATTACTATTTCATATTTCTATTTAGCTTAACTTCAGTTTTAATAATTTTAGTACTTGAACTTTTTCAGTTAGTTGCAAAGGCACAACTAATTAAATTAAATTAAATTAATGACATTTTCATTTAAAATGAGCTTTTCCGTCTAATATTCAAGTTTTATTTAATTTAGGCTTAATTTAAATGAACAAAAAAACAACACTCATGATAACTGAAACTGATTATAAAAAAGCAGCCCTGAGTAAATGTTACTATACTATTACTATACTATTACTATACTATTACTATACTAAGTGATCAGACTCAGTTGCATGTATTGGTTCCAGATGATAAAATGATTAAATGAGAGAAAAGCGTTCCAGCAATAGAGCAGAATCAGAATCATATTTTGAGCTCAGGCTTTTTTGACACACTAATATGTGCATAGCAGCGCACCAGAAATGACTCAGAGCATCGTAGCTACTGAAAGACAACATCTTGGCAAGAATTTTGTTCTCATTTAAGCAGCTTATTATTTACCCTGCAGTCTCCAGCAGAAATGCACAGAACATCCAGTACATTCTTCAAGCAACTCAACATCCAACATCTACTTGGCCCTTTCAGCAGTCCAGTTACAGTAACATCACACTGATGTGCGTTTCTAAACCCGCTTCTCACTGAACAGCAGCTTCTACATCCAAAACGACTGTGAAGTGAGTTGTGTTTTATGATGGCAGACGCCTTCACTGCGCTTCCATCAGAATCTTCTTCAACTCCTGGTTACCATGACAACTGCAAAGGCAGCCCCAGTGCTGTAGCATCTTCATTGTAAGGACAAATTATCACTATAAACTGTTTATGAGCTGCATATTACTAGCATATTTGCTGTTCATCAGTACTTATAAAGTACATATTAATGCCTTACTCTGCATGACCATATTAGATTGCTTAATCCTACTCCATTCCTAGACATAACAACTTATTAACTATTAATAAACAGCAAATTATTCTAAGTGTTCACTGAGGCAGAAGTCCTTAATAGTAAGCTATAGCATTAAAAGTGTGACCAAAAAGCATATCTTTTAGACAAATTTTATACTCATGTTGTCGGTTTAGTTTCAAATGACACAGGAACAACTATTGCACATCTTTTATAAATTATAGAATTTGATTTTTGAAAATATTTCCTGAAAGATTATAAATTTTTTCAGGTAAAGCGTCCCTTTACAGTAAGACTTGTTTTATTTATACCGCTATTCAGGAGCAATTTCTAGACAATGGCGCCGCCTCCTGGTCACAGACGGTAGGACACTTTATAAACAGTGTAAAAGTATATAGTCCAAAAACTAGCTTTATTTCCCAACTTCTTCAAAATAGAAAGAAAGCGACACACAAGAGCCAAGAGCGAGTTCGAGGCCGCTTCAGAGAGGAAGGGATTTATGTGCTTCTGCAGAAGTTTGAAGGCTATTTTGGGAGCGATTGTGACAGATGGAAAGATGGCTGGCCTTCACATGCAGCAATCAGTGGCTTCTTGTGATATTTTCTTAGCATCAGATTGATGGAGTAATTTGGCAACTTCTGATGGACTTCACCAATCATCCAGTTTCTCCATCAACTCAAACATTTTCCAAATTATGGCTGAAATGTCAAATTATGAATGGGAGAATATGGCACGAACCCCACGGCCAAACACACACAAGAACAAAACCGCTTTCAACAGTATAAAAACCTCTCAGATGTTTTCCACATCTGTGTGTCACTATGAATAAGAAATGTATTTGCACTGTGACCATACTGCATTAATGTGTCAATGTCATTTCATCGAATGTGTTACTAAATGCCTGCTATTTGTTTAGCATTTTAATAAAACCATATACACTTCTGTTCAAAAATGTAGGTTAGATTTTTGTTTGTTTCTTTGTTTAATTTGAAACAAATTAATAATTTTATTAAGAAAACTAGTATAAAACAAGTCAAGTAAATGCAGCCATGGTGAACATAAAAAACCATCCAAAAACATTAAAATATCTTCACCCTGAATTTTGCATGGTAGTCTAAACCAGAATGAAGTGATTCTTTACATGCCATGTCAACCAAAGGAAAGACTCATGAAGAATATACTATTATGATTTACAGTGACTGCAGTTACAGACCTCCGCAGCTGCAAAAATATGTCTAAAATCAAGTCTGCTTATCATATCATCAATCTGCACCTGCTGTTATTCTTGTCTCATACTAAATGTAGATAACATTTTGTAAAGGAAGTGGCATAGCATTTCTGATTACAAACCAGATTGTCTGTTTCCTGCTAATGTCTTCCCAAAAAATAAATAAATAAATAAATAAATTGAAATGAAATTTATGCTATTTCAAGCTATATATGTATTCAGCCCTTCCCTGTCTACATGCTTAATTGTAAGAATTGTCCAGATTTGGTTAGATGGACATTTGGTTGCAATTAAAAAGCAATGCATGTACAATGCATGTTTAAAGCTGCAGTCGGTAACTTTTGTCGCTCTAGCGGTTAATAAACAGAACTGCTTGCGTCTTGCGGAAGAACATCGTAGCCGGAACTACTTCCCTCTGTTTATGTCTATGAAGAATCACAAAGGTACTGGGTTACTCCGCCGCGGTACCCCCGAAGCAATCTAAAATAGTCCGAATATAAACACTTATTATAGGTGTACCCTAGTGATTCAGGACAAGCTAAAAACACGGTTTGGAAAATTGATTCATGGTGTATTTGCTCATTATATACATTTTTCTACATTTTGAACACAAACAAAGTTACGGACTGCAGCTCTGATTGGTTGTTTCTTAACGGGAGCGATGTATTTCTGCAAATGGCAATAGGACACTGGGAGGAGCCACAGGAGCTTGATTTTTTTCACAGGTTATCGGTCTCATATTCTACTGTCAGGACATAATGACAGGTTTAACAAATATGTAAAAAATATATTTTTACAAAAGTTACCTACTGCAGCTTTATGAAAGCCAGCTCTGATATCTGATATTAGATCCATGCACACTAGTAAGTGCACACCTGGCGCGTGTGCCAGACCGTTTGAGTCCACTCACTGCTCCGACGTCACCGGTCCTGCCATACTAATCGACACAGACACTAATCCAGCTCTTCTATAAAGCCTTTCTCCTCTGCTAGGGAGGGAACGAGAGAGAGAGGAGTTTAGGATAAAGACAGTAAGGCAAGTGGAAGAAGTCTCTGAGGGAAATGCTCAACATTGCAGTGCTTGACTGGAGTATCTACTTGCAGTATTTTTCCTATTGTGTCCACCACTGACCCATAGCCACAGGCCTTCACTGGTCACTGCACTCTCAGGCGTCGCACTGGAAGGACAGTGTCCCCCGATGGGGCCGGTGGAGGGGCAGTGCTCTGGGAACTGCTCCTCTCTGCCCCCTATCATCATACCCGACATGGGCAGCATGGAGCTCTGCACCACACAAGAGGATGGATGCCTTCCCACAGATGGGTAGGACCCCATACAGATTCTGTGTGCCTCTTTCTGTGACTGAAGACTGAACAGATGGCTTGAGTTTGAAATATGTAACAGGGGACTAACACTTATGTATAACGCTAATGGCTTTTTGGCCTAAAATGTGGCAGGTATGCTCGATTTATAGCTTAATTGCATGCATGCAAACTGATGATGCGTTTGCTTTTCAATGTAATAGTAATGCGATTTTAAAGGAATAATTTATTAAAATGATACATGTATAATTTGTGATAAATTTAATATACAACAACATAGCTTTACAGTTAAAAAAACATTTTAAGAATATGTTAACAGTAAGAGAAATATGCATTAAAATTCCATCCCATGATGGCTAAAACATTATCAGTTTTTGCTGATACATTTCTGGCAACTGGCAGATTGCACTGCCAAAAATTAACTAAAAATATTTGTACATTATATTATTATATTATTTATATTATGTTTTCTTAAAAACTGCATTTAAACAATATTTATAGTGAAAAGTGCTATACTAATAAATTTCCTGTTCCAACAAACTAAAACAATAGTCCAGTCTAGAGTCATGAATGCATGAACTAGCTTTTCTGCTTCAGAAACAAGATAACATGTTTCGAAGCTTGGCAATGTTTCTAAGATGGAAGAATGCAGTTTTTGTAACATTGGAAATATGATTTTCAAAAGACAAGTTGCTGTCTAATGTAACACCCAGATTATTGACTGTAGAGGAAGTAACAGTACTTCCGTCTAGTTGCAAATTGCAATCAAACAGATTCTGTGTACTGTTTTTTTGGTCAAAATTAGTAATATCTCTGTCTTATCCAAATTTAATATGAGAAAATTATTGGTCATCCAATCATTTACATTTTTAACACACTCCGTTAGCTTAGATAATTGGGAAGTCTGGTCTCGTTGAGATATATAGCTGAGTATCATCAGCATAACAGTGGAAGCTAATTCCGTATTTTCTAATAATATTACCAAGGGGCAACATGTATATTGAAAATATAAGGGGACCTAGGACAGATCCTTGTGGTGAAGTGACAGCTGTAATATTTTAAAATTAGTTTTACGCAATAAATATTTAAACAGTTCAAGTTTAATTTCAGCCTGTTATATTATCACACTTTTGAACATGCAGCAATCCAAATTGTACAGTATAATGTTTTCTTAAATGCCTGGTCAGGGGATATGGGAAAAACATTCAAATTTGTTAAAAGAACAACCACATACAACCACGTTTACTTGCATATCTTGTTAGAAAAGTTCACAGCTGCACTGCAAAATAAACTACAGAAAATTTAGTTCAATTCTGCCCACATCGAAATTTTGTACTTCTCCCTTTTCAAGTTTAGAATAGCATATTTGTTTCGAATGCAACATTTCTTTGCTTAAAAGCGTCTATTCAGCACATCAGAGTGAATGGAAAAAGTTGAGCTGCTAAATGTGATTCGACACATACTGCACGGATCACACATCCCACAATGCAAAGCTCTCAACTCTGCATTCCATTTCTAGTGTGATGAATGAACCAGCTGATAATACCTGTGATCTATATTTCACAGCATTATTATTATTATTTTTTAAATGCTGAGATATATTTGTCACAATTTATTTATTTATTTTTTTCAAGTTTTAACTCGATGCCAACTCATATGCAACAAGATATCATGTGACTTAGCATTCACAGTTTTAAGTTCCATAAAACATACTTTTTGAATAAAAAAAAAAAAAGTGCAATGGACAATATTCTTTATGTAGATTTCATATCTGCAGTGATGACCCATAATGCCGTAGTCATCCAGTCTGTTGGTAATGAAAACTGACTATATGAGGGCATAATCCATTTTGATATAATCTGGCCCTGGCTGTCTCTTATAAGCATTGTAATCCGACCGTTCAGCAGAGGGTGGAGAGAGGAACGATTAGTCACAGGTCACCTGAGAGCAACTGCGCCACACCAACAGACCAGATATATATATAAATAAAATATATTATATATATATATATATATATATATATATATATATATATATATATATATAATATATTTTGTTTTTGCCTTGTTTGAGTGGCTCACATACCTGCTTAATATTATTGATTTAGCTTTCCATCAGAAACAATGAAATGTTAGGTTTATGATAATCACACAAGCAAAGTTATAGTGTCACGAGGTGATATTCAAAATTATTTTTATACAACAGTTCAATTAACTAGAAGTTCTTGTTAAAGCTATTTTTTTGTTTGGTTTATTCCTCGAAATACCAGTTTCAAAAGAATCTTTTCTTTTCAGCTATCCCACTACATGTCTGTTTTGTTTATTAATTTAATTTAAATTAATTTTGTTTTATTTATTTTATGTTTAACATGATAATACTCCAAATCCCTCACAACAGGTTGTTCGTCACTCTACCTTAACAGTCTGTTTACTGATTTCAAAATGTAACTTGCAAAATGTTAATAAAATATAAATAAATTAAAGGGCTTTAATGCAGCAACAATACACTTGTACAGCTATTTATTTATTAATTTATTTATTCACTAAATTTAGGGGGCTCAAAAGGTCACAAAAATACACAAGTGAGTATGTGAGTATATGAGAGCAACGAATAGTAGTTGTGACTTGTGACTGTTCCACTGCTATTCCAACTTGTAGGCCTAATTCAGATTTGTTCCGTATGCCATGATCTCACTATATAACAGAGGGATGGAGTACCCAGAGCCCCAGGACATGGAGGAATACCCAGTTCAGACAAATGGGGACAGACTGCCCTTTCAGGTAAAAAACTCATGAGTCATCGTTCATCCTTTTGTCTTTTCTGTGAAGTCTGTCATGAAATAGGGTAAATTTAGGTAAAATGGATAAGGTTTTGCCTCGCAAACACTGTGTAGATTTTTTTATATTGCTGTGTCAACATTGGCTCATCCAATCTCATGAGTTTGGCGTGGGAATATCTGTTTGGAAAGTGTACAGCAATTCCATTAGTGGTGCCATTATTTGCACACAGCAGCTTCAATCTACTCATTTGCAGACTTAAAGAGTTACTAGGTATTGCATCAACAGTGTGGTCATGCTGAAGCAATGCTTATCTAAGTATTGTTTTATTTGATTACAACTGCTGTTCCCTCACTAGTTTTTAAGCAATAAAGATCCCAAAGCAGATTGCGGCATCACATATGCTAGAATTTCACAATGGTGTTGAGTTTCATCAGTTACGTGATGGACATGAACCACTGAAGATTTCTCTGCTGTCTCTCTTTCCTTTATTTTGCAGATCTTCCCAGATCCAGTGGAATTAGTTTTGAGTACTGAAGGATGTCTGACTTGCGTGCCGCAGGAAAAGGAGCGCCAGCCGTCCATCGTGGTGGAGCCGACTGACGTCAGCGAGGTGGAGAGCGGTGAGCTGCGCTGGCCCCCAGAAGATGTGGGCTTTGACGAAGATGAAGATCTGTTCTTGGGGCAGTGCATCCCACCTGCTAGCATCGCAGACTGGGGGGAGGATGAGGAACAGAGCTCGGTTACTGAAAACGACCAGCAGAACACATCTCTTTTAGGTACTTTCACAACCATTCAGAACCACATCGAGACCCACACAAATTGTGTTGCCTTCCTTTGGGGGTAATTTGGTGGGAAAACAGTGGTTATCAGTCGAACTGAACATGGTAAAACATGATAAAACAGATCTGAGAGTACTACACTTTTCAATGAAGTCATATTTTTGTAGACCAACCTGGAAGTTTGTAGCACACTAGTTTCCCTGATAAAACCCCAGTAAGATTTTATTTCCCCCACTGGCTGTTGGATTATTGCAGAAACTAAGCTCTGTGAATAACAAAAATTATGATTCTTACAGTACATGCTTTGTTCATAACGATAATCTTCACAAATGAAGATGTTTTGCACTTTTGAAGCCTAAGTAAAAAGCTAAATAAACTACATCATGGCCACAAGACTTCCAACAACTCTTTATTTGAAATCTACAAGTTGGAAAGTTTAAGAATAGTTTGCAAGAATGTGATTATGAACACAACAAGGCTGTGAAAGCAACTAGAGAGTTGAATGAATAGCTGTTGGGTATGATGACATCTCATGTCCCCGACAACCTCCGTAGTCCCATTAAGCCTTTTTTTTTTTTTGTCTTTTTTAGATTTTCAAGTAAAATCTTATATATACATCACAAGTGGGTATTACTGATCATTTTAATGTCAAGGAATAGGATGCGACTGGAAGTGTTAAAATGCTAACTTTGTTTCCAGGTTATGGCATACAAAAATATGCAATTCTTGCAGAACTCTGTTGGTAGATAAAATAATGCTCAAATTAGCCAAACTATCAAACATACAAAACCCCATAGAGCAGGGGATGTGTGGAGCCATGAACTTTCAGACTGAAGTTCCATGGGCTTAAAAAAAACATAGCAGTGGTTTCTGCAGGAAATCAGTTTACTTCTCTATCTTGCTCCTAAACCTCACTGTGGGCAACAGATGTTGCAGCCAAAATGGGTTGTTGCTAAACTACTGTATATATGTATATACGTATTGCTCATTTTTAGTTTCATTTACATTAGAGAAGTCTGGTTGCTTTAGTTTTGTTTCAATTTCTCTATCTGTCTATCCATCTGTATGTAGATCTTCAAACAGAAGACTTTAGGGACGACACCCCGACTCTACCTCCAGAGAGTGCTTCAACGCTGAACTGATGCCCAATGAACCCTTCCTGTAATGACTTTATACAGTAGGTCATTACCATGAACCCTACACTTATTAATAAACTCTTCAGGAAATGAGAGGAAGGTTACTGAAGACCAATGGGACTGTGCGGTGTAGACTGTGGTCTGGACACTTTCCGTAGACTAGAAAAAAAAAAAGCAACAGAAACTTGTGAAGACATTTACTGAAATGAAATCATATATTGTAATATAGTGGCCCATAGAGTCATTACAGTCTTTCGTAGGTTTTTTCATGAAAAATTATTATTTATTTTTTTCTGTATTTTGGCATTTAAACCAGTCAGCATGTTCACATTCCCCCTTATCATGCAAATCTGAAAGAAAAAAGAGAAATCATCGAAAAAATGGGAAGGAGCATAACAGAAACTTGCATTTTAGTGACACCACTTATCTTCTGTAGAAGTGTTATGTAAAAGAGTTCATGTAAAGAGTTCAAATGTGTTGTAATGGAATATTTCTTTCAACACTTTGAAAGAAAAGTTTAATTTTGTGCCGTATTTGTCCCTTTCTTCTTTTATCCATGTCAGTTGCATTTCTGTGATATTCATCTGCATTTTAACTTTATAAAAATACTTTTAATTTTAAAAATACAGCACATTGTGTATGTTTATAACAAACAGAAACAACTATTTTTTCCAAAGCAACTTTGTCACTAAGTTGTTGAGAAGCATTTGTCTATGCAAAATGTACATACAATGTTTTTCCTCAATTCAAAGCAATAAAATGCATCAGTACGACTAGTGATTCTTGCCTAACAGTTTTGTCCAATCACATCACAATAACATGACCCTAAAAAAGGAGAACAACATCTGCTGATACAGATAGCTAGACATCATCCTTCTCTTCTCTGTTCCAGTTACAAATGAGTCTCCCAATGAGTTTAGAAAGTTTTTAAAGACCAACATCATGTAAAAGTGCTTGTAAAACATTGCTAAGGAGAAGGCTCTGCACACCACACTTCACCTGCAATTGTTTCCTGGTTATAAGAGACACAAAAACAGACGAGCTGAATCACATCTGGTGTAGGAGATCGGTATAACTTCACAGCGTGAAATTCTGAGAGGTATTTTTATTGTTCATTTTCCTTGATTTTTCACACTTTTAGAGTTTCATTTATGTATTGTTGAACTGAATAAAGAAAAACAAAATGTTTCTTTATTCCGAGAAGAAAAAGAAAAGGAAAAAGATTTTCATTGTATGGACACTTCTTTCATGTTCCACATAAGAAAGAATGACTTTACAATGAAGAAATTATAACATGATTTTCATTTTTTTTTTTTTTTTCAAAATGTACTTTTAAGAAGACAAACTTTAAGAAACGCCTTGCAATTTTTTTACAATGACCTCTTAAGTTGTAAAAGATTCATAAAAAAACAAAACAAAACGTGTCTTCACATTTGCATCATAAAGTTGCAACGTTTGACTCTTTAAGATGAGATTTATTTATCAAATAACATGACCAGACTCTTAAATAACCACTAGACACTTCTTTAAGGGTTTTAGCTTTGAGTAACATTGAAGATTTACTGTTGTTTGTCTGTTTCTCATTTCACAGCTGAAATGGAGGAATTTGACTACATTTACCCTGATTACTCTAATATGACCGACTGGTGTGAGGGGGTTGCAAACTGCACCCCTTTAGTGCTCCCCACTATATCCCCACTGTCCAGCATTGGCTCTCGGCATTGGATCACTCTGGTCTGCTACCTCATTGTGTTCCTGCTGGGTGTCCCGGGGAATGCTCTGGTGGTGTGGGTGACCGCGTTTCGAATGCCGAACAATGTGAACGCACAGTGGTTTCTGAATCTGGCCATCGCGGATCTGCTGTGCTGCTTGTCGTTGCCTCTCCTCATGGTGCCACTCGTCCAGGACCAGCACTGGCCTTATGGTGCTTTGGGTTGCAAAATACTCAGCGGTTTGCTCTACATGATGATGTACTGCAGCGTTCTGCTCCTGGTCGTGATCAGCTTGGACCGTTTCCTACTGGTGACCAAACCAGTGTGGTGCCAGAACAACAGGAACACGAGGCAGGCCCGCTGCGTCTGTTTGGTCGTCTGGATTCTCGCTCTCCTCGCTGGTTCCCCTCAGTTTGCTCACATGGAGATACATGAAGTGAGCAAGACTAAGATTTTATGCCATGGCAAATACAATGGCTTAGGTCATGCATGGTCCGTAACTCTTACCCGCTTTTTTCTGTCTTTTCTGCTGCCTTTCCTGATCATCTGCATCAGCCATTGGAAGGTTTACCTCAAGACAAGCTCTGGCCGAGGGCAAAAAGGCAGCGACAAGTCAGGCCGGGCGCTACGTGTCATCCTGGCATTGGTGCTCAGCTTCTTCCTATGTTGGATTCCTTTGAACATTGTTGATATTCTTCAGTTAATAATGCAAAGCCAACCCCATCACATTCAAGCCAACTTGCATCTAGCCAGTGTGCTGACGCTTTGTTTAGCTTACATTAACAGCTGCCTGAACCCGCTGCTATACGTATGTCTTGGCCGCGGTTTTAAGGAAAATCTGATTAGCTCACTGCGAAGTGTGTTTCACTTAGCATCCGAGGCACCGCCCCATCGAATCAGCATGACTGCAAACAGTAAATCAACCACAGACGGGTTCAGAGAGGAGCCAATCTATTCAAATACCATCCCCAGGAATCATTTGTAGGTTTATAGAAATAAACCTACACATTGGACATGCTGCTCAACTAAGATGAACAAACTTGTTCACCAGTAACCAGTAGGCTATAGTAAATCTCTCACCTGTCATAGTTAATCAAAAACAGCAGAGCACAGTTCACTATGTTAACATGCACTTATTTTCACTAATCAAAATTAATCCAGTTTTAATTCAGATTCTGGAAGTTGTGTTTATATGAGCACTAAACCTTATAGTCTGATTCACATATATTTGTTTATATGCACACTGCACCTGTTGCGAACAAAACTTAAAGTGCATGAAACAGAGAAAGCCACTACAAGAATGTTGCAATCGTCCTATCTGTAAGCCCCGCCCACTTAGTTAATGTTGCGAACTCGGACAAACAGTTGCTGAGTCCCAATTCGCCTACTTATACTACGACCTAAAAGTATGTATTTTTTTTTTGTGAGGGAAAAGTACATACTTTTGAGTGTGTAGCAAAAGAGTATGCACGCTCTGGGACATACTTCTATGACGTCATGCAACATGAATGACAACGTGGTTGACTAGTTACGCACACCACAACTGTTAACGTTTCATTCATTCTTTATGTCCAATAAAATTTTATTTACTATTCCCATCATTTTTTCTCATCGTTTTTTTTCACAATACATATTTCTATGTGTGTTTCTACCAAGTTGAGGAGTGAGGAAGCAAGGCTGCGTCGTAGAACCAAACGCAGGACGTTTGTGAGGCGGCTGGTTCTGAAGTTCATGTGCAATGTGTGTAACGAAATAAAATATAACTTTAATTAGGGTTAAACATTTGAATTCTCACACTTAAAAGCTGAGGGCGCATCTCCGCTGCTGCACCCGGCTGCCATGTTTATATCACCACAAAGCCATCGCAAAGCTCCTCCCTCCCGTACGCAATGGGTTGTGGGCAATATTAGCACTTAGAGTGTGCATTGATCTGCACTTCGAATTCTAACCGGAAATAGTAGACCATCCGGGTATCTTTGGAATACTATTTTCAACATACTACGATTTGGGACGTACTAATTCTAGTTTCGCATACTATTTAGGACGGATAGTATGCGAATTGGGACTCAGCAAGTGTTTCTAACTGTCTTACAATGACAGCTGTCAGTGTGAAAACCTTTGTATCTTTCGATACATTTTGGACACAGAAAGACCACCATTCAAAAGCAACTTAAATATTCAAAGGAGAGATATGAAATATTTTAAAATTAATATGATAATGTGTGAGTATTAATTTGCAAGCGAGGGTTTACAGATCACAATGCAAGCGGAAAAAGCCTCATGTTACGTTCGTCACGATCACAGACAACAACAACCCGGATCAATGCTGTTTATCTGTCACAGGGTGCGATTACATTAATTTACATTTAACCAGTTTAATATAAGAGACAGTGAAATGTAGACCTTCACTTATGTTTTTATTTTTTTGTCCTACACTGTACACGACGTGAGAACAGTCCGCTATTTAGATTTGTACGCTTTCTTCTGGATTAAATACAACATAGTTGATTAGCACAGAAAGTAGTTTTGGCTGTTTGTAAATTTGGACAAAAACGCAGTTACACACTTATGGAAGCCATATTGTGAATGTAGGCTTCCACACCAAAATAAATGTTAACAACAAACTGTATCAAAGGTGCACACATAACAATTAATGTAAACTTTCGATGTGTTTTATTTTGTTCTTCGCATTTGTAAAATGCCTGCTGCTCATGAGCTTGACTAACAAGTAAGGGCCAGTAAACAGTGAGTGTTAAAACTGAATTTGGCAAGCTAGTGCTGAGACTCCCAGCCGTGAGCTGTGGCTTTTGGTGTATATGGGTGAGTTTCGAGGCCACATATGTATATTCACCTGCAGCTTCTTAAAAAAAATTCCACAATAACTTTCTGTTTCTGACATAAATCAACACAGAATTAATGGCAAATTCATATATTGTTACAAAGTATTCAACTATTATGGACACTCTAGTTACCTCAGCAAATAAACATGAACGATCATCTCTTCCTCTTTACTTCTAGTTACCTCAGCAAATAAACATGAACGATCATCTCTTTCACTTTACTTCTAGTTACCTCAGCAAATAAACATGAACGATCATCTCTTTCACTTTACTTCTAGTTACATCAGCAAATAAACATGAACGATCATCTCTTCCTCTATACTTCTAGTTACCTCAGCAAATAAACATGAACGATCATCTCTTCCTCTTTACTTCTAGTTACCTCAGCAAATAAACATGAACGATCATCTCTTCCTCTTTACTTCTAGTTACCTCAGCAAATAAACATGAACGATCATCTCTTTCACTTTACTTCTAGTTACATCAGCAAATAAACATGAACGATCATCTCTTCCTCTATACTTCTAGTTACCTCAGCAAATAAACATGAACGATCATCTCTTTCACTTTACTTCTAGTTACATCAGCAAATAAACATGAACGATCATCTCTTCCTCTATACTTCTACTTACCTCAGCAAATAAACATGAACTATCAACTCTTTCTTTTTACTTCTATGAATACCATAAATCATGGCAAACTTATGGCTAAACATTGATTTTGAAAACCATAGGTAAATTATTTTAAAGCTAAAATGTTGTCTGAATATGGGTTAGCAACCTAACTGCACTACAAGTCTAAATATAATAGCACTCCATGGCAACTGAAAACAAAAGCTGAGCAATGAACATAATTCATGTGCTTTAACGTCTCCTGCTTAATCATTGTGAACTGTAAGTTTGTGTTGCTGTAGCATTTTTCATCACACTGCTTATCGTTTGTAGATACAATCAGTGTTCGAAACACCCCCACCGCCCAAACTATAATACTTGTTGATTTTATTTGTTGATTGCTTGATTGAGTGTTTGCAAGGGGGACCTATTTATGGGGAGCTTTGACACATTTCAAACAATGTATATAATCTGCTTTTTGACCATATTTTAACAATTTCTGTATAACTAATCTTATTCTGTATAAACATTGCAAATATAAAATAAAGATATAAAAGTTTTAACACCCATCTGGAGATTATGAACTTTTTTCTGGTATTTGCTTTATCTTCTGTTTTAAAGGCACAATGCATAAGATTTCATGCATCTGTGTATTTATGCTATGCCAAAAATTCCCAAGGATTTGTAAATCCAGAGAAATTCCCACTTTAATTAACAATGACTCATCCCTGGTCATTATCCCCTATCAATGATGTAATATCCCTCATAATCAGTTACCGCTTGTAGAAACGATGGCAACACACGGACACAAATGCTGTAGGCTACAGTTAAACTACATTCATTATGGCTGTCAAAAATAAAATGAAAAGTGTTGACTGCAGCATTAAATGCAAATCTAATCTATGCTGCACCATGATTTTGTTTCCCTCTTTTACAGTGTTGAACATTATAACCAATGACACACGAGTCTGCTGAGTTTATGAATGCATCCAAGAACTTCCTCCTTTATAGCGACATCAAGCTTTGCCTTTGTTATTGTTTTGAAAATGCAACCTCTGGTGATGAAAATGTAATTCTAACTGTAGAGTGACAAGTGAAAGCGAAGTGACGTGTGGCCAAGTATGGTGACCCATACCCAGAATTTGTACTCTGCATTTAACCCATCCAAGTATGCACACACACACACACACACATGCACGCACGCACACACACACACACACACACAGTAGTGAACACAAACACCCAGTTAGCAGTTTGGTACCTTGCTCAAAGGTCTCACCTCAGTCGTGGTATTGAAGGTGGAGAGAGTGCTGGTCATCCCCCCCCCCCCCCCCACCTACAATCCTTGCTGGACCTGAGTCTCAAACCTGCGACTTTCAAGTTATAAGTCCGACTCTCTATCCATTAGGCCATGACTGCCCCAGATTTTAAGTACCTGTCAAGGATAATTGTATTTTTCATTCAAAAACAGGGAACAAATATGCCATCTTTACACCATTTCTGTCGAGTCCTACATAGCAGATGTATTAAATTACATAAATAAATACATAAACAATAAAAAACGATTTTGCTACATCACTTCAAATCACACTCACGGATGACTATGAATATGTTTATTTACAACATGCAATGTGCAGGAACATTTTCAAAGACCACATGAAAATCTTTAAAATACACTGTGAGCATGAAATCAGAAAAGGTGAATAATTATTTTCAGGAATGGCATATTTTAACACACTCCACACTGGAATCTATTTCCACTGTACAGCACAGGTAAAGGAGTTTGTCTGTGTAGCAGCAAGAAAATGACATTTCCCAAGTCCTCCAATGCACTAGGTGGCGCCAGTAAAGAAGCTATGTGACATCAAATTCATACAGTATAAATACTAACCAATTACTATAAATGTTGAAAAATTTCAGTACACTACAAATGCATTTTAACAAACATGCTACAAAATATTCATCAAGCTGACTTCATTCTTATGAATGGATAAGGTATGTGCAAACTAGAAACAACACCTGGGACATGGCAGGCAAAGTGGTACGTAGTACTGATAAAGATGCCTCCATTAGCACTCCAGGAACATCCTGTCATGTGTGTAAGTCTTGAAAATGGCCTTTTTAAAATGCTAAGCTAATGAGAATCAATTTCTCTTCATGCTGCAGATTGCTCTGAGTTCCTAGTAATTCCTGTTTGCTTGTGGAAAGTCCCAGACATTTCGGACTGCATGATGTTATCATTATGAACATAGTGTTAAAACGTCATTGCGAGCCACACTCTTCACAGTTCAAGCCCTGGCTCGAGGTCCTTTCCTGATCTTGTTTACCTCCCTCTTCTTAAAATGGCTTTATTTAGCAGGGAAAGCTACAATATATAGCAGTATTGTTAAAAATATAAGATTTATGAGCATGCCTTAGAACTTAAAGCTGAAGAAAGGGATTTATAAACATACACAGTCATACTTAAAGGGATAGTTCACCCAAAACTATAAATTCTGTCATTTACTCACCTTCATGTCATTCACATGCAGAACAAATATTTTAAATAATGTTGGTGATCAAACAGTTTTGGTGGCCATTGACTTTGTTGTATGGACTAAATACTATGTGATCCTTTTGTGCTCCACAAAATAAAGTCATATAGGTTTGAAATGACACGAGGGTAAGTAAATGATGCCAAAATCTTCATTTTTTTGTACAAACTAATTCATGTAATCATATAATATTGTAATGGGTTTGGTGTGCTTAGTGGGTTTGATTTGTATCTTGTCCTTGCATCTCATCAAATATTTTATTAACAAGAAGAAAGATACTATAATCCCAGAGGTAAAAATAAGGAAATCAAGATGCTGCAAAAAAAAAGAATTTTTTTTTCTTAAAATGAAATTAAAAACAAGTGTATATATCTGGTTTAAGTCTGACATCACGTCACAGTTTCCTGTCTAAATGCTCTATCAGATCCCAAAAGCAAGCAACAAACAGTGCTGATATACACCCACAGTTTGCTGTAGAACTACTAAAAAAAAACATGATCCTAACCTCACACATTTTTTCTAAATAAATAAAATATTGTTAACCATAACTTTGTGAGGCCAGAGACTGTACACTGTGAGTTATGTGCTATAAATGAGTACTCATAAATAACTGTTGGGACAGTATTCTCATTTGAAATGGAGTACAGGCTTGGACCCGAAATCAGTATTCAGTACACCACATATAATGTAAGAGTATTACATAAAGCTCTCAAATGAATTTTAAAGGATAAATGGGCAGAGATGTTCATGGCCAGACTCAGACCGTGGTCATGAGTTTGAGGGAGCCTGAACGAAATCGCATGATCTTCTTTTTGAGCGCATGTGAGGCTTTAATCTTGACCACGGCATTGGAGGGATTCTGAGAAGAAGAAAGGGACGGTGTCAAGCGAGGGGGCAGTTGCTGAGGCCAGACCAGCCCTCCGCTCTCATCTGAGTCACTGGACACCGAACTGTTTCCTGGAGAGAAGGTCTCACTCAGACTGGAGTTGGACCCATCGGTCGGTGCAGTAGCGGCCTCTTGCACCCTCAGGTCCTGCTCCACAAATTGAACGGTGCGTTTGGCGGGTAACTGATTTAGTTTGAAATCATTAACGTCTTCTCTGAATATCCCGTCATCTTCTTCTTGACTGAGGTCTGCCGAGGAGCACCACAGCCGCTGATTAGATGGATACAGTTCGTCGCTATGATGCTTGCCCATGTCCCGTCCCACAGTATAATATTTGTGCTCTGGTTGGGCGGTCCACCCTTGAGATACGCAATTGTCTTCTGACCGAGAGCGGGTGGTCGACTTCGTTTGGCTATCTCCTTGAGTTGTCCACCTTTCCTCTGGACTCCTTCTGGCTAGGGACCAAAGAAGAGCCCACTTTTGGGATGGAGTGGGCTGGTGTTGCTCATGGGACTCAGCAGCTGACAACGTAGGTACGCAGGTGTGATTGCAGCAGGTGTGAATATGGGGTTTCATGGTATCTGTCATTGTGGGACGGCGTACGATGTAAACCGGTGGATGCAGAGGAGAGTCGTTGCTGCTGGTGTGGACTTCTTCGACTCCATACTGATCAATTTCCAAGGAGGATTCTGGCTCTTCACTGCTTAGGGAAGTTGGTCCAGCTTGGGCACTGGGAAGGTTGATGTAATATCCATCTTGGGATTCACGCTCATTCTCTCCCTCAGAGAGAGTTACCCATTCCTGCCACTCAAACTGTGGGTAACTTGGTGGGTATGTGTGTAAGCCATGCCACTGATCGGGATCAGATCTGAGTTCTGCTGTAGATCTGAGATGCCTTCGCTGCAAGAGTCCCAGGATGTACGTCTCCACACGCATTGCCTGCTGGATGTCTTCTTCCGTTGGGCCATCTTCTATCTTCACAGCAGGATCTGCCTCAGCATCAGAAGTGAGGCTCATCTCTGGAGTCAGGCTTTCATCAGCTATCTGATCTGTAACCCACTGAGGACTTTCTTCATCTTCTTCTTCCTCCTCTATTCCCTCCGCAATACCCTCCAGTGGGGGGTACGGGGCAGAAAATGAGCGGGGCATGGGGACATGTACTGTGGGCTCCATATAACCCTCCCAGTCCAGCATGTAGGCATCTGTCAGCCGGTGAGAAATACTATTATGAGAGAAACTGAAAGCAGGTGAGAGAAACTATTTATATACCAGTTTTTTTCTTTTTTTTTTCTGACACCAAGAATGCACAAGTATGATGATCCCCTTACAAAGGACAGCCTTTCTTAAAAGGCAGCTAAGGCCAGTGGTGCCCAACCCTGTTCCTGGAGATCTACCTATCTGCAGAGTTAATTTCCAACCCTGTTTCAGCACACCTGCCTGTAATTATCAAGTACCCCTGAACATCTTAATTAGCTGGTTAAGCTGTGTTTGATCAGGTTTGGAGCTGAACTTTGTAGGAAGGTGGATCTCCAGGAACAGGGTTGGGCACCACTGGCTAAGGCTATATATGGGTTGCCAGGTGCAGTTTTCCAGTGAAGTTGGGGTACTGTTAAGCTGTTGCTGCTATTGTTTTCCTGAGGGTAAAATGCTTATATTTGCATAAAAGGCTTATATTTAAGTATTTTACCCATTTTTTTAGGGATGTAACGAGTCACTCAACTCTCAATTCGATTCGATTCACAATTTTGAGTTCTCGATTCACAATTATTTAATGAGATTTAAGACAAATTACGAATTAAACGTCCTTTTATTATTGCTTGGACAAAATACAGCACATTTTGTCAAATTGAAATACAACACTATAATAATATACTTATATAGCCCTTTCATATCATTGCTCTTTTTATGGTTTTGATTACTTCTTTTCATTTGTAAGTTGCTTTGAATAAGATCATTGTCTAAATAAAAAAAAAAAAAATATATATATATATATATATATAATGTAAATGTAAATATATAAACTAAATTTAAGTTTTAAAACAAGCCCCAAATCAAATAAATAACAAAAATAAAATAAATCTCTTCATATGAACAAAATAAGTATAAATAATTAAATATATTTGTCTGTGCTCTTTCCATTTAAAAGGAGAGGCAACCACTGCATTTAATCATGATCCAAACAAAGATGCTGCATACATGAAACATGAGCAGTTTTTAATCTAAATTAAATTGTTCCTGTAGCTCAACTGGTAGAGCATTGCGTTAGCAAGCGCAAAGTTGGGGATTTGAAGATTGTTAGCCTGAATGCAATGTAAATCGCTTTTTTTTATTGTATAATTTAAAAATTTTAAGCAAAAACAGAATGATTTGATTTCAGTTTTGTGAAACTACATACAAATATCTACATGAAACAGAAACAGCAGATGAGCTGAACGAGAATGTGCTGCTTAAAGCGTTTCCTTGGTTTCTGCTGTAAAGCAGGGCTGCCTGCCCTTATGAAATTTAATAGTATGCATTATACAGAGGCAAGATGAAGAGGAAAAAATACCATCAAACTTTTCTCAAGACAGTAAGCTCCCCTCAGACATACATTCATATAAACTTGAATCGTGATTTGTTTAACATCTCAACCATTTTGAATCGTCACGTAGTTGAATTGATTTTCAACTGGCTCGTGGTTCATCGTTACAACCCTACATTTTATAGCCTTTCAATGACAAAACTGTGCCAGATAATGGGTTTCGAGGTGCACAGGTAGGAAGCCTTTAAAGTCCTGAGAGCTCTCTTATGAAAACATGTTTATGATTAATGTTATATAGTGATCAGGATAACCGAAAAATAGCCAAGAACTGACAGTGCCTTGTAAACCAGTCCAAAAGACAAAAAAAGAAAAAAAAAAGAAAAAAAAAAAAGATTTAAATACTTGAAGAAAGTCCGTACACGGGGAGGGGGTGGGGGTTTGGGGGGGGAGTATTAAAGCTATTATTTATCGGCTATTGACCGTATGGCTACTGGGGTGTTTATGAACAAAAACAAACTTGGTCACCAGGAACCAGTGTCGTAAACCTCTGAAACATTCTTGCACAAAACAAACCAATATATAACCATTTCCTGTCATAGCTAATCAAAAACAGCAGTGCACAGTTCACTATGTTAACATGCACTAATTTTCACTAATAAAAATTAATCCAGTTTTAATTCAGATTCTGGAAGTTGTGTTTATATGAGCACTAAATCTTGCAATCCTATTCACATATATATTCATATGCACATGCACCAGTTGCAAACAAAACTTTAATTGCATGAAACAGAGAAAGCCACTACAAGAATGTTGCAATCGTCCTATCTGTAAGCCCCCCCCCCACTTAGTTAAAGTTGCGAACTCGGACAAACAGTGTTGCTAACTGTCTTACAATGACAGCTGTCAGTGTGAAAACCTTTATATCTTTTGATAAATTTTGGACACAGAAAGACCACCGTTCAAGAGCAACTTAAATATTCAAAGGAGAGATATGGAATATTTTAAAATTAATATGATAATGTGTAACAGATATGCAGGTCATCGATTCATGGGTTCAATTCAAGCCACAAATGAAACCCTGTTTGTACTAAACGCCTGGCCTGGCGCCAGCCTGGCTGGACTTAAATTATTTTACGATACCCATGCGAGCCTCAAAGGAAACCTGAAAACCCCCCCCCAAATTCCTTAACACACACACACACACACACAAAGAAACTTTCTCAAAGTTACTTTTTTTTTTGTAAGTCCTTATTAATATGTATTTTGAATGTTTGTGTATTGCATAAAAATGGTTAATCCTGGGTAAATGGTTAAAGTGCTGACTTATAAGTGGAAATGCGTGATTTAATCCTTATAATTTCTCAAAGAGTCATGTTTCTGCAACCCCCACTCCTGACCAGGTCGTAAAGCTTTATGACCCCTGGGCAACAGAACAGGAAATCTAAGCCTTAGGAAAGAATGGTCAAATGTAGTCTAAATGTGTATATATAGTATTGTTTCCTTTTTGTACATTAGATGTTCCCATATAAATTGGGACTATCTGCAATTTATTATCGTGTGTTAATCAAATTCTGCATTTGAATGTAACTTCGTGTTTCTGTCAGTTATATATTATATATATATATATATATATATATATATATACACATATTGTTTGGTGTTTTTCAAATCGTCATGCTTTGACAGACCCACTTATCTAAAGTAAAGTAATGAAAAATGTATTATTCTGGAATTACGAACGTGCTAGAATATCCCTGATGAAATCGGACAAGTCCTAAATCATTAGGGTGGGTTGTTCCCAGAGACAAAGGAACTTTCCCTCCGCTTCAGATCGCGGACTTTCATTGGCTGTTTACGCGAAAAAGGGGCGTGACCTATTTCAAGCTATAAGAATTGACCAAACAAGGTTCTCTTCTCTTCTGCTCTTCTTCCCGTTCTCCGTTCTCGGACACGTCGCTCCGCGCGGCCTCGGGCCGCGCTCAGTTCTCCTCCCCCCTCAGCACACGGACTGAGGAGAGGAAAGCCATTTTAATGGCTCCTTTAGAAGCTTTCGTTTCGTTCTTTTCTTTTCTTTACTAAGTTTATTCAACTATTCGCCTCTCCACACAATGAAGACGAATTCTGGAACATTGTTTGTTGAACCTTTCAAATACCGCGCGAAGATGAACGAACACCTCTTTGCAACAAAGGAACACGTGACTCCACGCTCACGCCAAGATCCAGCGCAGCTTGCACGCGCGTCACACGGCCTCCGGCCCACGCGCGCAGTTTTCAAAGGACCACGTGACATCACACGTGCGTCGCCGGTACCACGCTCACCCACTGGGCCATGCAAGTATCGTTTTCTATGGAGATTTAAATGCTGCTTTAAAGTGTTGCTATTATTTGATTCGTTGTTGGTTCCACTAAGGTTTACTGACTGATTTTCATACCTGAGCTCATTCTGTGATCTCTCTCGCTTTCTACACTTCTCTCTCTCTCTCTCTCTCTCGCTCTCTCTCTCTCTCTCTCTCTCTCTCTCTTTTATTTGGATTCCGTTATGTCTTGTAAATGTTTATTGTCTGTATTTTCGTACGCATATTTACTCTGTGTGATTTGTAGTTTGATGTATTATTAGTTGAATTATTAAAAACCCATATATAAAATGATTGGCTTGGACTCCACCCCACTCACATTACGAGTCACTGAGATGTGTCTGATCTATAGCTACAAGCTCTAAATTTAGAAACTAAATTTATCATAAGGATAGGATAATATTTTCATGGCCAGAGAATACTTTTCCTTGAATTATAAGGCGTGATAACTTTATTGAAAATTGATAGGTCTACAGTGGTGTGCTGGACATACCACGGTTTGATCTGCAGTAATTTACAGTAAGAGATATCACAATAATTGATATGAAGAATGTAATATTGACATATTAATGAGTAAATTACAGTGCCCTGTGATTAGTATTGGTATTGGCAATTGAGCTATTTTTCATAATCAATAAAATTAAATGTAACTGTCATCTGAGATATATATTAATCAAATTCTTGATTAATTATTCAAATTCCCTATATATCATTTGAGTTAATTACTATGTAAAACTCGTTTTTGTTACATTTTATGGTGGAGGAACGCGGCTATTTCAAACTTCGTTTTGTGAGCAATCAATCTGTGTATATGGTTTTTAATAATTTCTGCACGTCCGCTATGAAATTATGTAACGTTACTTGTGAGATAAGTCGCAAGACGCGAACTCACTCAACTGACTGAGGCAAAAAGCTGGTCAGTAAGCACCTAGGTATTTATAGAAACTTAACAGTATAGTCACTGTTAATTTTAATGAAAGTAATCTGCAGTATAAGGTTAAAAGTATCCTGTTAAGAAAGACCAAAATCTTTTTACAGTGAGAACATTTTAATATGAATAATTAAAAGATGAAGAAATCTTTTATTAGTTGCAACATGTAAATCTGAACATGAGCGATGTTCCTCTGATTCAGTAAAAAGGCCTTGCTTATTAGATATCGTTATTGAATTCATGGTAAACCACATGATATTCAAAAAAATAAACGATAAAAACTCCTGGTCTAGAATTGGCTTAGCTACCCGATTTTAAACCTAAGACATTTAAATCATAAGTGCTATTTTGATAAATGTCTATTGGAGTCAACAGTTGGAAAATTCCTGTTTTTGTTACATTTGTGTTTCGGAAGTGAACGGATCCTTCCTTCAACCTATGTTAATATAGCACCTCAGAGTAAAACCTTTGGTTTGTTACTTGTAATTTTTGATGCAGAAAATCAGCCTGACAAACGATCAGATAATTTCTAAGTCATATTGAAATTGTAATTCCTCTATCTAAACACCAGAGGGAACGTGTGGGTTAGAAATTTCAGGGTACACCCTGCTTTCTGATTCCAGCTTGCGTGAGTGCAAAGCTGCCAACCTGTGGCCATTTCAGATAATGCGCTCTGATTGCTAATTTATAATCCCCTGTGATGTATATTTGAATTGGATGTCTAAATTCTCGATAATTATTTGCATTTACAGCTTTGCTCGTGTGAATATTATTACAGGGAAACAAAAGAATGTTCTCTGCCTTTGACTGTTTACATTTACTTTGAGTTTGGTTCAAACATGATTTGAATTAAAATGTAATTGTTAATAGTGGAAATCTAGATGTGTCAGGTCAACCACTGATTGACCCACTTAGAAGGTAAGCCATCTAGTGGCAGTCTCCTGTTAAATCGACTAACAGACCTCTGTCTTTTCCATTCTGTTTTGAAATTGCATGTCCACTTTTACCCTCTTTGATTAATCTCACACTGTTTGATTAATTTCATGATCATTAATGATGACTTACAAGCTATCAATGGTTATTATAGGATATTATTCAGATTTTCCTTTTTAATTCATACATGCTTATTTTAAATTTTGATTTAAACCAGTTTTGAATTTTTAATTTGAATTAAGTTTTCTGCTCAGCAGGTTAAAGACAGAGAAGCAGTACCCCCCCCCCCCCCCCCTTGTGGTGAAAACCAGCTACTCCTTCTCCCTTGTTTCATTACTGTCTTTTAATTTTATGTTTATTATTTTGCTTCTCTCTTTTGACTTAGGTTATTTTGATAATTACCATTATTATCATAAATTCCTTTGTTTTGTTTTATCATGATTAGGTAAAGCTGTTACCTTTCCTCTCTACATATAGTTACTCAATTGATGTTAAACAAACCAAACCTTAATTAACTTTAAGTTTCCTTTGTTCATCCTTTGTGTATTTGATTGTAGAACTCCCTTGGTGATTGGACAGTCATCTCAGGTTTCCAGTGAGCAAGGCTGCCCGATCGGTGTTACCGATACTGGCTGCGAGTGAAACTCGGTCCCTCTTGTCTCAAGAGACATCAGCAATTTTGGCACTCCAAAGGTTGTGCTAAAAGTCACAAGCCGTGCTGTCCTGCGACACGCCAGAGTAACGGAGGACCAGGGACACTGCGGTTCAGTGTTTGGGGAGCACCGGGGAGGTTGACCAAGCCACTGGTTCCCACCTGAATGACTTCAATTCAACCAGGTGAACCAAAAGTGATAAAACCTATCCACTTATTATAAGCCACAGAATATTAGATATTCCCCCGGATATATTTTAAGTGTTCTGACCCTTTTGCTTCTTTAAGCCACACCATATTTCTAGGTTTCCTACCCAGATAGCCCACTCACCTGTTGGCCCTATCTTAAAACCTAGCAGTAGGCTCAGGCCTCCTTATTCCCACTAACACATTGTGTTTCTATTGTTTTCATCTCATTTCAAGTGTTGTTTCACTTTGATCTTTTCTACCCTCTGTTCTGTTGTGATTTGTTTCTTTCATTTCACATAGAGACAGTATCCTGGGAGCCACCAACGAAGTTAAATAGTAGAGCGACCACCAGCAGCCGGTGTCATCACACGACCCGCTAGGCTACTGCCTGTCAAATCTCCATTTCAGGTCCTTCGTTGACCCAAGTTAATTGGCTACTTAACTGTCTGACTGTTTGCATCAGTCAGCCCCAAAATTCTCATAAACGGCACAGCCCGTATGAATATAGCTCGTTAAACGTAGAACGAACTTGCATTGGTCTTTTTGTGTGTGTGTGCTGTGCTTCTCTCGCCGACAGAGAATCAGGATGTTCCAGGCATCCAGTCCAGCAGTCCACGGGGGCCACCTCTCGACATGGTTGAAAGCAGTGATGACCCCCTTCCTGCCCAAGGATGCCATTAACCTGCAGCACCCAGAGCAACTAGACACCGAGCTAGATGAACTGATGGCACGCGATCCAAACCAAAGCGACTACTACAGAGAACTCGCCAGGATCTTCGGAAGCCTAGTTCCCATTCTCGTCGCCCAGGCACCGCTCAGTGAACGGAGCAACATCGCGGAGGAGGCCTGGAAGGACCAGGCCCCAACCCAGAGTCATCTTGATCAGCTTCTCCTCGAGACCCAGAACCAGCGCGAGAAAGAGGACGACACAGATCCAGAGCTACAGAAAGGAGTTGAAAGACTTCACAATGCCCTGCAAGATCTTCGCCTCGACACGGATCAAAGAGAACAGCTGGAGAGAGAAGCCAGAAAAGAACTCAACAAAAAACTCCAGCAAGGCGACGCTCTCCTAAAAAGAGCAGAGACTGAACTGAAAGAAAAAGACTATAAAACCTGGGCCTGCAAAACACACTTGCAAGCGGCCCAAGCTAAATTCAACAAGCTTACTCTGCAGAGAGACAAGCTCCAAGATGAACTTGACACTGTTCACACAGAACTGAGACAATCTCACAGATTACAGAGTGGCTGGATCGGAGAAACGCACACCACAAAATTTCTCCCGGGCCGCCACTCCAACCCTTTCAGCCAAGAACCCAGAGCTGGAAAAGGAGATGTAAGCTCACTTCTAAGGAAATCACCAGCCAGCTTACAAGAACATCTGTCAACAACGGAGGGAAGAGAACCCTTCCAGAGAACGCATGTCACCAAACCCTGCACTGCTCACAGAGAACTTCACAAGCTAGCCAGAAGCATCTCTACATTCATTCCAGATCCTGCAGGAGGACATGATGTTCATGCTTCTTTACAAGCCATTGACTTTCATTTGCAAACTGTCGCCAACGTGAAAGATGTGAACACATTGTACCTGTTAAAAATCACGGCCAGCCGTGATGTGCATTGCTTTCTGGATCGTCAACCAGAGACTGTCAAAGCGTACTACCAGCAACTGCTACAGACTTTGATTCTTGAATTCTCTGATCCAAACTCAGATCATGGGCTCCTTATTGCTATGGACCTCAAACAGGGCCGATTTGAAAACCCACAGACTTTCTGTAGTCAGCTACGAAACACCTACTTCGGAGCATGCAACGAACCAGGTATGGAACAGGATTTCAACTTAAAAACTCTGTTCCTCCCAAACCTACATGCCAGTTGGAGTTTTCATCTCAGAGTCCCAGCGTGTCCCCGTAACAGAACTACACAAGAGTTACGGAACTTAGCCCACAAAGCTTGCACCAAGCAAAAGACTATTTGTGAAAAGACTGTGAAAAACCCCAACGTCTCTGTCTCTGAGCACTGCTTGGAGTTAACCCTAGATGGCGCTCTACAACACCACAGTCACAGACATCTTTACAGAGAGTCAATACCATTCCAAGCCAGCAGAGGGCAACACAGTGCAGCCACGTCTGAGACAGCAGAGATCCTGAGGGTGCTGAAAGATCTTCTTCACATGAATACTCGCAAGGAAGATGAGCCAAGCACCCAGAACACTGCCGAGCTCCACAGTCAACAGCTACAGCTAACTGAACGAGACAGCACAGGTCCTCACACCAGGTACCACAAACACAAGGTACCAGAAAATGCTGTTTTGACTACCTGCCTTCGCAGCGAGCTACACAAGACCGGTCCTCATCACCCACCGATCGTCCCACCTGCCCTAATGCCAACATTCCTGGGCAGCCCTGTCAAAAAGGGGGTGGGCCGAAAAGGAGTCAACAGGGAAGACCTGATCGACACAGGATTAAACCTGACGGTGATCTCATCTTACCTTTTCAAAAGACTCCAATTTGAAGCTAAGAGACAAGATCGAACTCTTACACCTCAAACTTATGAACTGAATGTACAGGTGTACAGACAGGATGACATCCAGTTTGAACAGGTTGTTTCCATTCACCTGACATTCGTTCCGATGAGTCTAATACATCCCATGTATGTCCCACCAATGAACACTCATACATTGCTCATCGACAAAGACCTGCTAGAACACTTTGACCCTTTTCTGAACTTCAAACAGCTAAAAGACTTTGCTCAAGTGCGAGAACCTCTTTCTCTCCAGCCACACAGGTTGCTAGAGCCAGACTGTCAGGTCGCAGAGGTCACGGGAACTCCCACAGAGCCAGACGGTCAGGTCACAGAGGTCACGGGAACCCCAGCAGCCAGCCATGAGTACAACGCCCTAACAACAGGCCCAAGTTCAAGCCTCTGTACCTTAGTCAACAAACAGGGTACGGTGGTACCAGCTTACACCAAAGGGGTCGCTGTTCGGCTCAACCTGCAAGGTGGTCAAACCTTACACCACACGCTGGGTTTCTTCCAATCCTCACCTGAATGTGTGGAACTCGGACTCACACTTGCAAACAACAAGCATGTCAAACACCAACACCTGTTCCAGCAATGTGATAACATCACAAAAACACACAATGTGATCGTGTACTGGAAGAAGGTAAAAGGACACTCGAAGTTACCAAGTCTAGACGAGGACTTTAAAGATCACACTGACACCCTTGCCAAAACTGGCACACTAAACAACATTCTGTGGTCACTCCCAACCCACCCACCCACATTCAAGGTTGAAGTGATTACACACAGCACAAGAACTTTACTAGCTAAACTGCCTACCTCAGAATCGCTTACGCAGGCTCCGTTGTCTACACAGACCAACACAGCGGACATGCGGGCTTCTGAAACCTTGATAATAACTTTGCTTTACCACCTCTCAGACCCCTCCATCCACCCTGGCAACCAGTCTACAGTCACTGACAACCAAAGCCCCAGACCACTGCATGATACACAAACCATGCTGCGTGCACAGAACAATATTGTGGGTTGTGCACCGTCTGACATCACAATGCCAGGGCGTGTAATGCCACGGAGCAAAAGGGGGATACTGCCAATATATTTCCATGACGCAGCATGTGCTGCACCACGCAGCACCAGAGCCACTGACAAAACACTGAGTCAAGCGTCATGCCAGCAGCAAGATGTGGCAAAACATGGGCGGGGGCGAGCTAAACCCAGTCGCCGCCCACTAAGCAAAGAGGCTGCCCTGTCCAACCAAAGACAGCCCTCGTTTGTTTCTTTCTCCCCTTTCTTTCTCTCTCTCCCTATTATCTGTACCAGGATGCTGCTGTGGTTTGCTGTGCCGTGCTGTCAGCCAAAGAGAGGACAGCTGCCACCGAGAAAACCGCTGAGACTCCTGACTACCGATGACAGGGCACACTACCCCAGCACTGTAACCGAATACAGCTGTACAAGGTTCCGATGGAGAGAGGACTCCCTCACTCACACTGAGGCCGATGTCAAACACCTGTTCAGCCAACATGAGAAAGTGACGGTTACACAAATGGAGTTAGGTGGACACCACCACCGCTCCAAACAATTCCCGGGAGCTTTGCTTAGAGCCGCTGCTGCCGCCAGAATGTTTAACATTGTTATGTCCAGTGTCAATGCAGCGAACCAGACTGTAAACTCCTTGAAACCACTGTTTACTGTCTTCCAGAAGGACTTTACCCAGACTCAGCTGTTTACAGCATTAACAACAGACATGCTGTGGGAGGTTAGCTCCTCCAATGACAGCCTAACCACGAGTAAAACCCCACCGTACATGATACCCTTAAGCCTTGTGTTAACTGTGTTGTCTTACACCATCACCATGCCAGCTGACCTGCTACGAATGCACCTGGCCAACTCTCTGGATAGCGCCTTCCTACGGCACGCAAACCCCAAACAGAGAGAAGTGAACGTGCTCCTGAACCAACTCATCAGCGAGTCAAACCAAGTCTACAGACCTAAAGACATTGTCAGTGTCAGGATGTGGAAGAGCAACACCCACACCAAAACACACATTCCAAATGTGGTGGCCTACCACGACAGCAACACACAGCTGTACCTGGCCCCAAACATGCACATGTGTACTTTAACCAAAGACATTCATTATCTCTGCCTTAGCAAGCCCTTCCTCAGACACAACTCTGAAGGAATCTGCGAGCTGCAACCCTGGGTCAGCGATACGCGCTGCCCTGCCGAAGCCAAGCCTCGTACACAAGTCACAGAAACGCAAGCAGAGATTGTGGGTAACAGATGGCTCGTCAACACTCCTGTGCGCTCAGCTACACTGACCTACGACCAGCATGACACCGCCACCCGTGCCAACCTGCTGGACCAAGTACTGAAAGGTACCACCCAACACATGGACATTACTCCTGTCGATACAGCCCTCCAAGCACTGTCTCGACAGCCCATTCTGAACCAGTCATCTGCGGTCCTAGCCTGGACTGCTGCCGACACTGCACGGTGCATCTCCACCGTCATTGGTCCCACCCTGACTCTTGGCGTGACCTTCATCCTATACAGGATACTCAACGGATGCAAACCTCTACAGCCAAACTCATGACAACTGTGGCTGGAGGTCTCCGATGGAATCCCCGGAAAAGGGACGCAAAGTCAAAGACAATACCGAACCTCACCAAGCTGAATCCTCAGCTTCAGGAACCACCTGTCATCATGACCCACCTGCTGCATGACCATCACGATTCACCTGTCATCTGCCCATCCTGATGATTGCCGTCCGATGATGTCCACACAGGGACTTCATCTGACGTAAAGGGGGAGGTGTAACAGATATGCAGGTCATCGATTCATGGGTTCAATTCAAGCCACAAATGAAACCCTGTTTGTACTAAACGCCTGGCCTGGCGCCAGCCTGGCTGGACTTAAATTATTTTACGATACCCATGCGAGCCTCAAAGGAAACCTGAAAACCCCCCCCCAAATTCCTTAACACACACACACACACACACAAAGAAACTTTCTCAAAGTTACTTTTTTTTTTGTAAGTCCTTATTAATATGTATTTTGAATGTTTGTGTATTGCATAAAAATGGTTAATCCTGGGTAAATGGTTAAAGTGCTGACTTATAAGTGGAAATGCGTGATTTAATCCTTATAATTTCTCAAAGAGTCATGTTTCTGCAACCCCCACTCCTGACCAGGTCGTAAAGCTTTATGACCCCTGGGCAACAGAACAGGAAATCTAAGCCTTAGGAAAGAATGGTCAAATGTAGTCTAAATGTGTATATATAGTATTGTTTCCTTTTTGTACATTAGATGTTCCCATATAAATTGGGACTATCTGCAATTTATTATCGTGTGTTAATCAAATTCTGCATTTGAATGTAACTTCGTGTTTCTGTCAGTTATATATTATATATATATATATATATATATATATATATATATATATATATATATATATTGTTTGGTGTTTTTCAAATCGTCATGCTTTGACAGACCCACTTATCTAAAGTAAAGTAATGAAAAATGTATTATTCTGGAATTACGAACGTGCTAGAATATCCCTGATGAAATCGGACAAGTCCTAAATCATTAGGGTGGGTTGTTCCCAGAGACAAAGGAACTTTCCCTCCGCTTCAGATCGCGGACTTTCATTGGCTGTTTACGCGAAAAAGGGGCGTGACCTATTTCAAGCTATAAGAATTGACCAAACAAGGTTCTCTTCTCTTCTGCTCTTCTTCCCGTTCTCCGTTCTCGGACACGTCGCTCCGCGCGGCCTCGGGCCGCGCTCAGTTCTCCTCCCCCCTCAGCACACGGACTGAGGAGAGGAAAGCCATTTTAATGGCTCCTTTAGAAGCTTTCGTTTCGTTCTTTTCTTTTCTTTACTAAGTTTATTCAACTATTCGCCTCTCCACACAATGAAGACGAATTCTGGAACATTGTTTGTTGAACCTTTCAAATACCGCGCGAAGATGAACGAACACCTCTTTGCAACAAAGGAACACGTGACTCCACGCTCACGCCAAGATCCAGCGCAGCTTGCACGCGCGTCACACGGCCTCCGGCCCACGCGCGCAGTTTTCAAAGGACCACGTGACATCACACGTGCGTCGCCGGTACCACGCTCACCCACTGGGCCATGCAAGTATCGTTTTCTATGGAGATTTAAATGCTGCTTTAAAGTGTTGCTATTATTTGATTCGTTGTTGGTTCCACTAAGGTTTACTGACTGATTTTCATACCTGAGCTCATTCTGTGATCTCTCTCGCTTTCTACACTTCTCTCTCTCTCTCTCTCTCTCGCTCTCTCTCTCTCTCTCTCTCTCTCTCTCTCTCTCTCTCTCTCTCTCTTTTATTTGGATTCCGTTATGTCTTGTAAATGTTTATTGTCTGTATTTTCGTACGCATATTTACTCTGTGTGATTTGTAGTTTGATGTATTATTAGTTGAATTATTAAAAACCCATATATAAAATGATTGGCTTGGACTCCACCCCACTCACATTACGAGTCACTGAGATGTGTCTGATCTATAGCTACAAGCTCTAAATTTAGAAACTAAATTTATCATAAGGATAGGATAATATTTTCATGGCCAGAGAATACTTTTCCTTGAATTATAAGGCGTGATAACTTTATTGAAAATTGATAGGTCTACAGTGGTGTGCTGGACATACCACGGTTTGATCTGCAGTAATTTACAGTAAGAGATATCACAATAATTGATATGAAGAATGTAATATTGACATATTAATGAGTAAATTACAGTGCCCTGTGATTAGTATTGGTATTGGCAATTGAGCTATTTTTCATAATCAATAAAATTAAATGTAACTGTCATCTGAGATATATATTAATCAAATTCTTGATTAATTATTCAAATTCCCTATATATCATTTGAGTTAATTACTATGTAAAACTCATTGTTGTTACAAATGTGTGAGTATTAATTTGCAAGCGAGGGTTGACAGATCACAATGCAAGCGGGAAAAGCCTCATGTTACGTTCGTCACGATCTCAGACAACAACAACCCGGATCAATGCTGTTTATCTGTCACAGGGTGCGATTACATTAATTTACATTTAACCAGTTTATTATAAGATTTAGTAAAATGTAAACCTTCATTTATGTTTTTATTTTTTTGTCCTACACTGTACACGACGTGAGAACAGTCCGCTATTTAGATTTGTACGCTAAAATGCATGGACTAACTAACTTTTAACGTTAGCTAGTTTTGGCCAGAGATACCTTGCTAAAGCACACACATCTACGTCTAGCCTTTTTCATGCTGACAACTTAAATGCTGTAATATTTGTTTTGTTTCTAGTCAGATTTGTTCCACTGTTAAAAGAATGTTCTGGATCAAATACAACATAGTTGATTGCCACAGAAAGTAGTTTTGGCTGTTTGTAAATTCGGACAAAAACGCAGTTACACACTTATGGAAGCCATATTGTGAATGTAGGCTTCCACACCAAAATAAATGTTAACAACAAACTGCATCAAAGGTGCACACATAACAATTAATGTAAACTTTCGATGTGTTTTATTTTGTTCTTCGCGTTTGTAAAATGCCTGCTGCTCATGAGCTTGACTAACAAGTAAGGGCCAGTAAACAGTGAGTGTTAAAACTAAATTTGGCAGACTAGTGCTGAGATTCCCAGCCATGAGCTGTGGCTTTTGGTGTATATGGGTGAGTTTCGAGGCCATATATGTATTCACCTGCAGCTGCTTAAAAAAAAAACTTTCTGTTTCTGACATAAATCAACACAGAATTAATGGCCAATTCATATATTGTTACAAAGTAATCAATTATTATGGACACTTTAGTTACCTCAGCAAATAAACATGAACGATCATCTCTTTCACTTTACTTCTATGAATACCATAAATCATGGCAAACTTATGGCTAAACATTGATTTTGAAAACCATTGTTAAATTATTTTAAAGCCAAAATGTTTTCTGAATATGGGTTAGCAACCTAACTGCACTTACAAGTCTAAATATAATAGCACTCCATGGCAACTGAAAACAAAATCTGTCAGGAGAAAATGGGCAGGATTCAGATGCGGGTTTACGCAAGGCTTTATTTAAAGCAGAGGAGGCAGATCAGATGAGTCACGTTCACAGGATTACTCGTAGTGACTGGAAGAATAGTCGAAGCAGATGAATCAAACCGATGAGTAACGTTCCACAGTTATTTGTACGACCACTGAGACCGGAGGGATGACACTGAAGCTTCCAAGAGCTCTGCGCTGGGGAACAGGGGGCAGAGAAAACAGCTAAACACACTGGAGCCTGAGGACAAGACACGACAAAGGTGAGTGCCAAGAATAGCTAGAAGATCGGAGCTATTGATACGAGTAACAACAGTCTGACAATAGACAGAGAAACACGGGGACTGATAAGGGGAAAAAATTAGAAGAACATAGAAAACAGGTGGTGAGTAATTAGGGTTCACAACACTGAAACAAGGAGGGCGGGGAAAACTCAAACAGGTAGACACGGTGAGCTGACAAGAGACCCAAACACACACAAAAGGCAGGTGATTAGCCCCGAGACCCGACAGTACCCCCCCTCCCAGGAGCGTCACCTGACGCTCTAGGAAGGGGCCTACCTCGATGCCGCCGGAAGTCCTCAATCAACGAGCGGTCCAGAATGTCCCGGGACGGCACCCAGCACCTCTCCTCTGGACCATACCCCTCCCAGTCCACAAGATACTGAAACCCCCTGCCGCGGCGCCGCTCATCGAATAATCTCTTAACCGTATAGGTAGGAGATCCATCCACAAGACGAGGGGGCGGGGGGGTGGGCCGACTACAAGCAGGATTAAGGGGGGAAGAGAAAACCGGCTTGACCCTGGAAACATGAAACACCGGATGAACCCGACCAAAAGTGGGAGGGAGCTTGAGCCTGATCGCCACCGGACTAACCACCTTGGTGATGCGGAATGGCCCAATGAATCTGGGTGCCAGCTTACGAGAAGGCGCCCGGAGAGGCAGATCCTTGGTAGAAAGCCAAACCCGCTGACCACACACATAGGTAGGAGGAGAGGACCGGCGACGATCAGCTGCGGTCTTGGTTCGGCCAGAGGCTTGGACCAGAATCCTCCTGACTTTCTCCCAGGTGCGACGGCAGCGCTGGACGAAAGCCAGGGCGGATGGAACCGCTGCGTCGGGTTCCTGTGACGGGAACAGAGGTGGGTTATAACCAACAGAACACTCAAAGGGGGACATACCTGACGCGGCCACCGGAAGCGTGTTATGAGCGTACTCTGCCCAGGAGAGCTGCTGGCACCAGGAACTCGGATTGTTGGACGCTAGACAGCGGAGCATTCTTCCTAGATCCTGGTTGGCCCGCTCACACTGCCCATTGGTCTGGGGATGAAACCCTGAAGACAGACTAGCAGAGGCCCCAATCTGTCTACAAAATTCCCTCCAGAACCGGGAGACAAACTGGGGACCCCTATCAGAAACCACATCCACCGGAAACCCATGGAGACGGAAGACGTGGTCCACCACCAGTTGGGCGGTCTCCCGGGCGGAGGGCAGCTTGGGCAGGGGGATGAAGTGAACCGCTTTGGAAATCCACCACTGTGAGAACAACAGTGTTACCCTTCGACGGAGGAAGCCCTGAGACGAAATCAAGGGCAATGTGTGACCAAGGACGGGAAGGGATAGGGAGAGGGTTTAGCAGACCATCAGGAGGGCGATTGACCGGCTTACTTTGGGCACATGTGGGGCAGGCCAACACAAACTGTCTAACATCTGCGGCCATAGTAGGCCACCAGAAACGCTGTCGGATGGCAGACAACATCCTCCGAATCCCTGGATGGCAGTGACCCCACTCAAGGACCTCAGAGCGCAGCGCAGCCGGCACCGGCAACCTGCCCGCCGGACACTCCCCTGGCACTTGCACCCCTCGACCGGCCTCCTCAACTCGCTGCTCGATACCCCATGAAAGAGCCCCGACCACCACCCCCTCAGGAAGGATGGCCTCTGCCGCAACCTCCCCCCCTGGAGCACCGAACAGACGAGAGAGGGCATCGGGTTTGGTGTTCTTAGATCCCGGCCGGTACGAGAGGGTGAAGTTGAACCTGGCAAAGAAGAGTGCCCAACGGGCCTGGCGCGAGCTCAACCTCTTGGCTGAACGGATGTATTCCAGGTTCTTGTGATCCGTCCAGACCAAGAAGGGCTGCACTGACCCCTCCAACCAGTGACGCCACTCACCCAAAGCCAATCGTACCGCCAACAGTTCTCTATTGCCGATGTCATAGTTACGTTCTGCAGGGCTGAGACGACGAGAGAAGAATGCACAAGGGTGGAGCCTCCCATCGTGGAGGGAACGCTGAGATAGAACTGCGCCAACCCCGACGTCCGAAGCATCAACCTCAACAATGAACTGGGCCTCAGGATCTGGAACCAACAGAACAGGTGCAGAGACAAAACGGGACTTTAAAATGTCAAAGGCTACCTGCGCTTCCCGGTTCCATCTGAAGGACACCTTAGTTGAAGTTAGGGCTGTGAGCGGTGCAGCAATCTGACCAAAATTTCTGATGAATCGCCGGTAGAAGTTGGCGAAACCCAGGAATCGCTGCAGAGCCTTCCGGGAGTCAGGAACCGGCCACTGGGCAACAGCTTCAATCTTAGCGGGATCTGGCTTGATCCCCACCGTAGAAATAATGTGGCCAAGGAACGTAACAGACTCAGCGTGGAATTCGCACTTCTCCGCCTTGACAAACAACTGATTCTCTAACAACCGCTGGAGAACCCGTCTGACATGCTGGGTGTGTAATTGGAGAGAAGAGGAGAAAATCAAGATATCATCCAAATACACGAAGACAAATTGATTGATCATGTCACCCAACACGCTATTGACGAGTCCCTGGAAAACGGCTGGAGCATTGGTAAGACCAAACGGAAGAACCAAGTACTCGTAGTGTCCCGAAGGGGTGTTAAATGCCGTCTTCCACTCATCCCCCTCCCGAATGCGCACCAAGTGGTAGGCGTTGCGCAGGTCTAACTTGGTGAAGACCAGAGCTCCCTGTAATAATTCAAAAGCAGAGGACATTAAAGGTAGGGGGTACCTGTTCTTAATAGTAATGTCATTCAAACCTCTGTAATCAATACAGGGGCGCAGGGAGCCGTCCTTCTTCTGAACAAAGAAAAAACCTGCACCAGCGGGAGAGGAGGAATGGCGGATGAGCCCAGCTTGGAGTGACTCACGTATATACTTGTCCATGGCCTCTCTCTCAGGACCCGAAAGGGAGTATAACCGACCCTTAGGCGGAGAAGCGCCCGGGAGAAGATCAATGGCACAGTCGTAGGGGCGATGCGGGGGTAGCGAGGTGGCCCGGGCCTTACTGAAGACCGCCCGAAGATCATGGTACTCCGCGGGGACGCCGGACAGGTCAGAGGGATCCTCCTGAGGAACACAAGACACAGAGACAGGAGGAAAAACAGCACCCAAACATGACACGTGACAAGACTGACTCCAGGCTAAAACAGCATTGTTGACCCAGTCAATGTGTGGGTTGTGTTTATGTAACCACGGATGCCCCAGGATTAAAGGAGCCTTAGGGGAATCAATAATAAACAGTTCAATCAGCTCGCTATGGCTATCAGCAATATGAAGGCTTATCTTGGGGGTGATGTGAGTGATGGTGGTGAGGGGACGGCCAGCTAAAGACCATGCTGACACGGGACTAACCAGAGGAATAAGCGGTATTTTCCAACGTTGAGCAGAAGCAGCATCGAGGAAGTTCCCCTCAGCCCCTGAATCCATAAGGGCGAGCCCAGCGTGAGATCGACTCTGGAAAGAGAGTTGGAACGGCAGCTGAGTCCGTGCTGCAGGAGAGCTTGAATTAAGAACCGTGCCCACCAGGACTCTCCGCCTCACTGGTGGACCCTGGCTTTTAACGGACAGTGAAGGGCGAAGTGTCCTCCCCTGCCGCAGTATAGACACGCCACCGATGACAGACTCCTGCTTCTGTTGTGGTGTAAGCCGTAAACGACCCAACTGCATGGGCTCCTCCTCCGAGGGCTGTCGGCTGGCAGGACTGGCTGAACTGGCTGAAGAGGACTCTAGGTGGCGCCACGGGGCAGGCGCTTGCCGTTGTTTGCGGCGGCGGCTGAGACGGCCCTCAATACGGAGCGTGAGATTAATGAGATTATCCAATTCCCGCGGGAGCTCTATGGCCGCGAGTTCATCAGAAATTTGAAAATCCAACCCCTCAAGAAAACGAGCGCGCAGCGCGCTCTCATTCCAGCCACACGCCGCCGCTAAAGTCTGGAACTGGATGGCGTAATCCGTGACAGAGCTCCTCCCCTGAGTCAGACGCGACAACTGGGCCGCCGCCTCGTCTCCCTGAGCTGAGCGATCAAATAACTTTGCCATCTCTCGACTAAAATCAGTGAAGGTAGCACAACAGGGAGCCCGTGATCTCCATACGGCAATTCCCCATTCGCGGGCACGGCCCGAAAGAAGTGTAAGGACGTACGCTACCTTGGCTTCCTCAGTTGCGTAACGCCGGGGCTGCAGAGAAAACACCAGCGAGCACTGGGAGAGAAACGCTTGACAGGCGTTAGGATCGCCATCATAGACCGGCGGATTGTTGGCATGAGGTTCGGACTCGTGGGCCATACCGGTGTGAAGAATGGACCCCCGGTTTGTTGCCTCTCGCTGAAGGTCGTCCACCCGTGTGAGGAGCTCGGAGACTCGGGCACTGAGAGCGTCCACATCCTGCGCGGTGGTGTTGAGCTGGGTGGCATGCTGTCCTAACAAAACTCCCTGCTGCACGAGAGCCGAGCGGAGTGGATCAGATCCCGCTGAATCCATGATCTGGTCAGACTGTTCTGTCAGGGGAAAATGGGCAGGATTCAGATGCGGGTTTACGCAAGGCTTTATTTAAAGCAGAGGAGGCAGATCAGATGAGTCACGTTCACAGGATTACTCGTAGTGACTGGAAGAATAGTCGAAGCAGATGAATCAAACCGATGAGTAACGTTCCACAGTTATTTGTACGACCACTGAGACCGGAGGGATGACACTGAAGCTTCCAAGAGCTCTGCGCTGGGGAACAGGGGGCAGAGAAAACAGCTAAACACACTGGAGCCTGAGGACAAGACACGACAAAGGTGAGTGCCAAGAATAGCTAGAAGATCGGAGCTATTGATACGAGTAACAACAGTCTGACAATAGACAGAGAAACACGGGGACTGATAAGGGGAAAAAATTAGAAGAACATAGAAAACAGGTGGTGAGTAATTAGGGTTCACAACACTGAAACAAGGAGGGCGGGGAAAACTCAAACAGGTAGACACGGTGAGCTGACAAGAGACCCAAACACACACAAAAGGCAGGTGATTAGCCCCGAGACCCGACAAAATCTGAGCAATGAACATAGAAAATGAAAAGATTTGACTGCTGTATTAAATTTAGACCTGCTCATATTACATCATATTTTATTTGTACACATTTTTGCTCATTATAACCAATCACAAGGTTCTATTGAGCTTAGGAATGCAGTGGCCAATCAGAGGCATTCAGATTAGATTTGCATTATGCATTCATTATAATGCCTTAAGGATACCATTATAATGTTTTATAAATATGGGCTTTATAGAAAGTGTTACCAAATAAATTTTTATCTTAGAATTAGGTTTTCTCAATGGTAACAAGGACAAGACAAAAATATATGTCAGATTTTATTTGTTGATTGATTGATTGAAAGGAGAGCTATTTAGGGGAGCTTTGACACAATTCAAACAATGTATATAATATGCTTTTGACCATATTTTAACCACTTCTATAAGTGTATAACTAAGTTAGTATAACTAATCTTATTCTGTATAAAAATTGCAAATATAAAATAAAGATATAAAGGTTTTAACACCCATCTGGAAATTATGAACTTTCTTTTTTCTGGTATTTGCTTTATCTTCTGTTTTAAAGGCACAATACATAAGATTTCATGCAATTGTGTATTTATGCTATGCCAAAAATTCCCAAGGATTTGTAAATCCAGAGAAATTCCCACTTTAATTAACAATGACTCATCCCTGGTCATTATCCCCTATCAATGATGTAATATCCCTTATAATCAGTTACCGCTTGTAGAAACGATGGCAACACACAGACATAAATGCTGTAGGCTACAGTTAAACTACATTCATTATGGCTGTCAAAAATAAAATGAAAAGTGTTGACTGCAGCATTAAATGCAAATCTAATCTATGCTGCACCATGATTTTGTTTCCCTCTTTTACAGTGTTGAACATTATAACCAATCACACACGAGTCTGCTGAGTTTATGAATGCATCCGAGAACTTCCTCCTTTATAGCGACATCAAGCTTTGCCTTTGTTATTGTTTTGAAAATGCAACCTCTGGTGATGAAAATGTAATTGTGCCTTTAGAGTTACAAGTGAAAGTGAAGTGACGTGTGGCCAAGTATGGTGACCCATACCAAGAATTTGTGCTCTGCATTTAACCCATCCAAGTATGCACACACACACACACACACACACACGCACGCACGCACACACACACACACAGTAGTGAACACAAACACCCAGTTAGCAGTTTGGTACCTTGCTCAAAGGTCTCACCTCAGTCGTGCTATTAAAGGTGGAGAGAGTGCTGGTCATCCCCCCCCCCCCCCCCCAAACCTACAATCCTTGCTGGACCTGAGTCTCACACCCGCAACTTACAAGTTATAAGTCCAACTCTCTATCCATTAGGACATGACTGCCCCAGATTTTAAGGACCTGTCTAGGATTATTGTATTTTATTGTCAAGTCCTATATAGTAGATGTATTAAATAAAATAAATAAATACATAAACAATAAAAACAGATTTTGCTACATCACTTCAAATCACACTCACGGATGACTATGAATATGTTTATTTACAACATGCAATGTGCAGGAACATTTTCAAAGACCACATGAAAATCTTTAAAATACACTGTGAGCATGAAATCAGAAATGGTGAAGAATTATTTTCAGGAAAGGCATATTTTAACACACTCCACACTGGAATCTATTTCCACTGTACAGCACAGGTAAAGGAGTTTGTCTGTGTAGCAGCAAAATGACATTTCCCAAGTCCTCCAATGCACTAGGTGGCGCCAGTAAAGAATCTATGTGACATCAAAGTTCATACAGTATAAATACTAACCAATTACTATAAATGTTGAAAAATTTCAGTACACTACAAATGCATTTTAACAAACATGCTACAAAATATTCATCAAGCTGACTTCATTCTTATGAATGGATAAGGTATGTGCAAACTAGAAACAACACCTGGGACATGGCAGGCAAAGTGGTACGTAGTACTGATAAAGATGCCTCCATTAGCACTCCAGGAAAATCCTGTCATGTGTGTAAGTCTTGAAAATGGCCTTTTTAAAATGCTAAGCTAATGAGAATCAATTTCTCTTCATGCTGCAGATTGCTCTGAGTTCCTAGTAATTCCTGTTTGCTTGTGGAAAGTCCCAGACATTTCGGACTGCATGATGTTATCATCATGAACATAGTGTTAAAACGTCATTGCGAGCCACACTCTTCACAGTTCAAGCCCTGGCTCGAGGTCCTTTCCTGATCTTGTTTACCTCCCTCTTCTTAAAATGGCTTTATTTAGCAGGGAAAGCTACAATATATAGCAGTATTGTTAAAAATATAAGATTTATGAGCATGCCTTAGAACTTAAAGCTGAAGAAAGGGATTTATAAACATACACAGTCATACTTAAAGGGATAGTTCACCCAAAACTATAAATTCTGTCATTTACTCACCTTCATGTCATTCACATGCAGAACAAATATTTTAAATAATGTTGGTGATCAAACAGTTTTGGTGGCCATTGACTTTGGAAAATGTTGTATGGACTAAATACTATGTTATCCTTTTGTGCTCCACAAAATAAAGTCATATAGGTTTGAAATGACACGAGGGTAAGTAAATGATGCCAAAATCTTCATTTTTTTGTACAAACTAAATCATGTAATCATATAATATTGTAATGGGTTTGGTGTGCTTAGTGGGTTTGATTTGTATCTTGTCCTTGCATCTCATCAAATATTTTATTAACAAGAAGATAGATACTATAATCCCAGAGGTAAAAATAAGGAAATCAAGATGCTGCAAAAAAAAGAATTTTTTTTTCTTAAAATGAAATTAAAAACAAGTGTATATATCTGGTTTAAGTCTGACATCACGTCACAGTTTCCAGTCTAAATGCTCTATCAGATCCCAAAACCAAGCAATAAACAGTGCTGATATACACCCACAGTTTGCTGTAGAACTACTAAAAAAAAACATGATTCTAACCTCACACATTTTTTCTAAATAAATAAAATATTGTTATCCATAACTTTGTGAGGCCAGAGACTGTACACTGTGAGTTATGTGCTATAAATGAGTACTCATAAATAACTGTTGGGACAGTATTCTCATTTGAAATGGAGTACAGGCTTGGACCCGAAATCAGTATTCAGTACACCACATATAATGTAAGAGTATTACATAAAGCTCTCAAATGAATTTTAAAGGATAAATGGGCAGAGATGTTCATGGCCAGACTCAGACCGTGGTCATGAGTTTGAGGGAGCCTGAACGAAATCGCATAATCTTCTTTTTGAGCGCATGTGAGGCTTTAATCTTGACCACGGCATTGGAGGGATTCTGAGAAGAAGAAGGGGACGGTGTCAAGCGAGGGGGCAGTTGCTGAGGCCAGACCAGCCCTCCGCTCTCATCTGAGTCACTGGACACCGAACTGTTTCCTGGAGAGAAAGTCTCACTCAGACTGGAGTTGGACCCATCGGTGGGTGCAGTAGCGGCCTCTTGCACCCTCAGGTCCTGCTCCACAAATTGAACGGTGCGTTTGGCAGGTAACTGATTTAGTTTGAAATCATTAACGTCTTCTCTGAATATCCCGTCATCTTCTTCTTGACTGAGGTCTGCCGAGGAGCACCACAGCCGCTGATTAGATGGATACAGTTCGTCGCTATGATGCTTGCCCATGTCCCGTCCCACAGTATAATATTTGTGCTCTGGTTGGGCGGTCCACCCTTGAGATACGCAATTGTCTTCTGACCGAGAGCGGGTGGTCGACTTCGTTTGGCTATCTCCTTGAGTTGTCCACCTTTCCTCTGGACTCCTTCTGGCTAGGGACCAAAGAAGAGCCCACTTTTGGGATGGAGTGGGCTGGTGTTGCTCATGGGACTCAGCAGCTGACAACGTAGGTACGCAGGTGTGATTGCAGCAGGTGTGAATATGGGGTTTCATGGTGTCTGTCATTGTGGGACGGCGTTCGATGTAAACCGGTGGATGCCTAGGAGAGTCGTTGCTGCTGGTGTGGACTTCTTCGACTCCATACTGATCAATTTCCAAGGAGGATTCTGGCTCTTCACTGCTTAGGGAAGTTGGTCCAGCTTGGGCACTGGGAAGGTTGATGTAATATCCATCTTGGGATTCACGGTCATTCTCTACCTCAGAGAGAGTTACCCATTCCTGCCACTCAAACTGTGGGTAACTTGGTGGGTATGTGTGTAAGTCATGCCACTGATCGGGATCAGATCTGAGTTCTGCTGTAGATCTGAGATGCCTTCGCTGCAAGAGTCCCAGGATGTACGTCTCCACACGCATTGCCTGCTGGATGTCTTCTTCCGTTGGGCCATCTTCTATCTTCACAGCAGGATCTGCCTCAGCATCAGAAGTGAGGCTCATCTCTGGAGTCAGGCTTCCATCAGCTATCTGATCTGTAACCCACTGAGGACTTTCTTCATCTTCTTCTTCCTCCTCTATTCCCTCCGCAATACCCTCCAGTGGGGGGTACGGGGCAGAAAATGAGCGGGGCATGGGGACATGTACTGTGGGCTCCATATAACCCTCCCAGTCCAGCATGTAGGCATCTGTCAGCAGGTGAGAAATAAACTATTTATATACCAGGGTTTTTAAAATTTCATAAACTGTTTTAACATACTGTTTATGATTAATGTTATATAGTGTTAATGTTAATGTTATATAGTGATCAGGATAACCGAAGAATAGCTAGGAACTTGCAGCGCCTTCTAAACCAGTCCAAAAGAGGTGCGAAGACAAAAACAATAAAAAATTAAACAAAAACAGGGGAACACTTGAAGAAAATCTGTACACTATAAAAAAGGGGGAAAAAAGTAATACAATTTGGGATAGGGTCATTGGGATAGTTTTGAGCTATTATTGATTGGCTATTGACTATATGACTATTGGGATGTTTCAATAACCAGACCTGGCAACCCTGGCTTATGCTTTATTGCAGGAACTGTTATACAGTGAGGGAAAGAAAGTAAGAATTATATTATCAACACCACGAGTTTAGGTGTAAAATATGATTAAAGGAAACACTAACCCATAGATCTGGGCCTGTGACAGGACACACTGAGGTTTGGGGAGGAACAGGAACGCAGTGGAGGAGACAGACTTTCAATTTGCTCATAAAACCCTGAGGGATAAGATAAATCGAAATATTATTTACATTTATCATTTATTAGATTTCATTGTTTTATTCACAATATCTGGATGTATGTTTCCGAAATTGATTTGTCAACTATTAATAAACATCAAGTATCTGACATCGGAATTTGCAAACAGTTTTGCAGAACACTACGAGGAATAAATGATTCATAGAGTGGTGGAGAACCTGAGCTTGAAGCGCTGGGACTGTCCAAATCCTCCTCTGTATTCTGCTCACATGTGAGTCCTGGATCCAACCTCAACTCACTGAGCTGCTGTTGCAGTGCCAGCATTAGCAGGCTGGGGGCGCCCTGGAGTTTGTTCTGCAGGGTATGACACAACAGTCAATACTGAAGGCAACTGGAAAAGATTTACCTACGCATCTCTGTAGTGCCATTTTGGAGAATATGAGCTGAACACAGGAAGCTTACACTCTCCTGTTCCAGCTGCGCCACAAAGATACATTTTCTACGTGTATTTACGCTTTGACTTAAAAGAAAACAGCACATTCTTATGGCGCGGCTGACACAGAAGAGCATATGCCTCCTGTATTCAGCACATATTCTCCAAAATGGCACTACGGTGTTGTGGAGAGACAATGAGGAGATAAATTGTTGAATAAAGTCGTTATTGTCGTTTTATTCGCATACAAAAAGTATTATTGTCGCTTCATAACGTTACGGTTGAACCACTGATGGCAGATGGACTATTCTAATGATGCTTTTCATCGTTTTCTAGATTTTAACAGTGTAATTTACTTGGCAGTCTATGGGACAGTAACAAGCCTCCAGGTTTTCATCCAACATATATTCCGAAGACGAATAAAAGTTTTAGGGGTTTGGAACGACATTGTGGGAGAGTGATAAATGACAAGATTTTCATTTTGGGGTGGAGTATCCCTGCATTTGGCAGACACATTTACAATCAAGGTCTACATTTTTCAGTTCATGCACTTCCTGAGAATCAATCCTGTAACTTTAAGATTGGGAGAGCTAGCGTGTTACTGTCTGAGCTACAGGAATGCAATAACACAATAAGAGTGAAAGGTTGGAAATCAGTGATTTTACAGACCCCAGAACTGGTTCCTAGTAAATATAAAAAATAGTAATGATATGTAAAACATTAACATTAGAATAATCAGAATTTGTGTGGCAACAAACAGATATACTGTAAGAAGGCTTGGATATGCAGCTTCAAGCATGTAGCACATGTGTTTTTGTGTGCATGTATGTACCCTGTGTAATGTGTGCTCGTGCGCACCACTGCCAGTAGTTATGTAACTCAACGGCAAAAGCACAAAAACCTGGAACATCAATAATTTACCAAAGATGGGAGAGATACTGTTGTACTTGCTATTTTTTGATCCTGAGCTTCTGGTTTTGTTTCAGGACCTAGTTTCATGCACTCGGGAGCTAATAATTCATCTATAAAACCCACTCTGGTTGGCACCATGTCTTAAGTGAACCTGTGTTTAATGGCATCTGGGGTTTATTTAAGTTTTGTTCATGGTTTAGTTTGTCCAGATTTTGTTCAGGCATCACTGTATGTGCTACACCTGGCCTGAATCACCACTCAGAGTGAATTTTTTTTTTTTTTTTTTGTTATAATTTGCTAGTAAATGACGCAAATGTGGTTTAGTTTGGCTCATTATTTTAACCGCTTTCTCTATTTACAGTTCAGTGCTTTCTCTACTTATTATTTTCCATAATAAAGGTTATAATGATGACAAAACCAACGTCTAGGTGCATGGATCCAAGACAGATGTGAGAAACAGACTTGCGAGAATGAAAATATTTTAGTTAATGCATTTCATTTTTAGCATACAATTTTTTTCATAAGATTTACAACAATTTAAGGTTGAGTCAGGTTATGTTTAAGAAATGTCTGGAATAGTTTGGGTTTATTAAACATGGAGGCTTGCCATGGTGTACAGTAATACAGGTTTACTTATATATATATATATAATCAAATCTTCAAATATGATTCATAAGGCTTTTGAGGAATGTTAATGTGTTCATCTCCCACTCATCATTGTAGTGCATTGGATTAGCCTATCTGTTTTGCACCCTACAATAAAATACTACAGAGCTTTGATAATAAAACTATCAAAAACATAAAAATAAAAAAAAACCTCAGCATTTGAATATCATTTTACTAAGACATATTATTGGGAATGACATCTAATATTAATATGCATAGGTAAGTAGTCTGTTATATTGTTATAAAAACTTAATTTACAATACAAGTTTCAAAATGTTTACATCTCTCTCTCTCTCTCTCTCTCACTCTATTTCTCTCTCCTTGAGTGCGAAATCCATATTGTCATTTATAAAATGCCATAAAAGCCTAATTTTAGTGTACTTAAAATATTAAAATATTTTTTCTAAAAGTTCAATTAATATATATATATATATATATATATATATATATATATATATATATATATATATATATATATATATATATATTAATACAATAAAATACAATAAAATGTTTACTATGATATCATATTTTAGACTTTACAGGGTTGAACTAATCCTTTAAGTGTGTAAATTAATTTTTATACATTTTTTGGTTGCATTGTTTAAACAAACAAAGAAATATGACTGCATTAGTTTCATTTTAAGTATGTGGAAAGAGCCGAGTCAGTTTAAAATCAAGTGGGAATAGAGCAAATTGGATTTCAAAAAGCAGAAGCCTCTCTGAAATTCTATTTGAACATTGGACGACTGCATCCGAGCTAAGTTCAAATCTGAGACAAATTCTTGTTTTTCCTTTACATTCCTGCAACAAACCATATCCTTTGAAATCTGCACAGAAGTATGTTTATTTTTCAAGACTAAAATAAGACTTAAAAGAACATAACTGTTCTTATAATTGCACATATAAAACCATGGCAACATGGTTTAGCTGAGGTCAGAGCTCAAGCACATGAGAAAAATGACAAGTTAAGAACTGAAAAACCAAGCAGGAGGACAGCGAGAGTGGAGCAGGTCTGCCAGATGTGAACAAAGACCCCAACCCCACTCAAAACATGACCCAGTCGTGATGATTTTAAAGCTAATATTGGCTATTCTCTGTAAAGTCTATGACTCAACCTCGTCTCATGTTCCCTTGGAGATCTTTATTCAGCTTCACGATTAACCGTCGTGAGATGGTGTGACAGCATGCAGTCTATTTGATTATCAGAGAAACAGACAGGACCTGAGGGAGATCAGGCTGCTTGTGTATTCTCATTATCCGGCTGCCGTGAACGCCTTGCCTTTAATGTGCCAAAATGAGACACAACCAGCACCCCCATCGAACACACACACACACACCACCCTGCCCCCACTATATCACCACACACACATCGATCTAACACTCCTAAAGTACAAAATACATCACTAAACTGCACTAATTCATTTCTGAAGCACACATCCACACGAGTACAGGGGGGAAGCTTTGGCCTTGAGGATTGATGTACAGTAGTTCGTTTGAACACATGTTGTATGTACAGACGAACTACTATAATGCAAACACTGCTAGGTTCTCAACAAAGCTGAACTACACACAAACCTGTAGTGTGGCAAACTGGTTTAAAGCGCACGGATTGACATGAAACAACTGGGATGAGATGTAGGATTCCTCCCGGTTACATTGCTAATTATTTAATTATAGGGTGCATATGTAATTACATGTTACCAACAGGGCTGGTGTGAATAATCACTACAGCCTGAAGAGATAGAATCTGATTGTCTTTCTGTAACTGGTTAATTAACAGCTGAATAGATAGATAGATAGATAGATAGATAGATAGATAGATAGATAGATAGATAGATAGATAGATAGATAGATAGATTAGTTGCACAGAATATGTGCTTTGCCCTTACACTTGGCCATATTCCATTTTTTCTTCTTCCAAATGCTCTTTGAAATAATCTTTCATGAATGCAGATAAGCAACACTCAGATACCAAAAGCCCTTGACTTCTGAATGATTCTAGAATCTATGATTCTTAAGAACCGGGCTATTATGAATTTGCTATTTATTTATGAGGTACCAATATATAAGTAATTTAATGCAAATGAATAAAATAACTGTGGCATTCATAGTCTGTAATCTCATTCATACATCCGTTAAAACAAAAAGTAGAATGGTTTTAGAATCGTGTCATGATACTCGACTTCAGATCGTGATGTGCCTAAAGAGTCCCACTCCTAACAGATCCTGAGTGAAAGGCTAAATGAATGTCGCTTTGGTGAGAGAAACTCTCATCAGTCGGCAGATTGAAGAATGTTTTCCGGTGGCCGCTGGAGCGGAGCGCGCGAGCCGCTGACAGCTCATTTGGGTGATGCGTCTCGAGCTCACCGCGTGCGTCCCGCGAGAGTCTGACTCATTAATATTCCGCTCCATGCGCCTTTTGTCTGATCCATCTATGGGGGGGAGAAACTCTGGGGAGAGAGAGGCTGCTTCTTATTTGATTTCTCTCACCGCCTTTATGGAAAACTGAGTTAGAGTGCGGTCCCGACCCTGAGGCACACTGATGGACAGGTAATGAAAGCACAGGAGGGAATATACTGTATTACTTTGATAAACACTATGACTCGGAGTCATTGACTCCCCAGCTATTTATGAACGCGCAATACAGAGTTAAAGAAAATATAAATATCACCTAGTGTCCATCAGCGAATTGCAAGACTTAAAAAAAAAAAAAAGAAAAAAAAAAAGCTATAACTGTAATAATAATTGAATTACAACCTTGATATATAATATAATATAATATAATATAATATAATATAATATAATATAATATAATATAACCTACAATGTTACCCTGGACCACAAAACAAGTCATTTTTATTTGAAAGTGAGATTTATACATCATCTGAAAGCTGAATAAATAAGCTTTCCATTGATGTGTGGTGTGATAGGACAACATTTGGGGACTATTTGAAAATCTGGAATCTGAGGGTGTAACAAAACTCTAAACACTGATAAAATCGCCTTTAAAGCAATGCATATTACTAATCAAAAAATAAGTTTTGATATATTTTTGGTAGTAAATTTACAAAATATCTTCATTAGAACATGATCTTTACTTAATGCCCTAATGATTTTGGGCATAAAATAAAAATTTTCCATTTTGACTCATGCAGTGTATTTCTACTACTACATGCTACATACTGTAGTATAATATAATATAATATAATATAATATAATATAATATAATATAATATAAAATAATATAGCAGCAACGTTAATACAAATTTAGCTAAAGAATTGAAAGGCTAGATAAAGTAGAAATTGGTAAATCCACGCGAAACGAACAATGGATAGTTAAAGGTCTGTAGACCCCGCCCCTTTTCCTGAGTGCACATCAATCACAGCTGTCAAAAAGCATAGCCTACACTTGCTGTGAAAGGAAATTGCCTTTAATTATGCAGCACAACTGAAAGCTTGCATTAATGGCATTATAACGGCATGTTAGTGTTATAAAATATAGAACGGCACATTCGGTTTTCAGGTGCCAATTATGTAACACCAAAAAGTAACAAGCTTCTTGTTTTTGTGCACTCTTGCACACATGACTAGAAAAATAAAGACTGGCACGTCATTCCTAGTCATCTCTAAACTTTTCACAACACTTTACGTCCTAATATCCCCCCCCCCCCCTTTTTTTAAAAGCAAGGTTTTCATCAGTGAACATGTCGCACCTACCAGCTGTCGTCTTAAAGTGATGTGCTCCTGCTCTCTGCTGCTGCGGGCCGGACCCACATCACCCCAAGCGGGGCATCCCGGCACGGAGTCCCCGAGGGACAGGGCACCGAGGACCAGGCTCTCCTGCCGCTGCTTCAGGATCTCCAGCTCACACAGCCACGTCAAACTGGCCTCCAGACGCTCTTTATTGCGACTGCGCTCTTCTTCCATCTTCAGAGGAACCCCGAGGTCCAGCAGGATGCTCCTCACCCTTCCCAGCAGAACAAAAGCAATCAATCTTTCAATATGATCTGCGTCAGCCTGATTCTGTTATAGCTGTGGACGTTTATCACGTTCAAAAGAGACAATTCCCATTTAGTTTGAGCGTTTTCCCTAACACGCGTCTCTGTTACTGCGGTCGGACAATATTTGGGTATCTCAATTTTGAGTCTTCCCCTCACGCCCCTCGCATTGCTGAACATTGAGGTGTTCCCTGCTCATTAGAATATCCCGCCCTGCCCGCTGTGATTGGTTTAAAGCTATCAGTCACCGCCCTCTCGTGGACTCCCCACACTCTAATTGGTCAGTCCCCCCGCAGCCTCATTTGCATGCAGACCATGGCAGGTCTTCGTGCGCTCAAACATATACGGATGAATGAACGAACGGACGCCGAGAATATTCGTTTGTCTGATACGAACTAATACTGACAGATCAGAAGACGCGAAAATTCATGCGTGGGTGACTTAATAAGGATAATTACTGAAAACTTGTCAAATATGTCGGGTTTGCTGGCTAAGATATAGCTATATATTAAAATATCTTGAAAACATTTATATATATATATATATATATATATATATATATATATATATATATATATATATATATATATATATATATATATATATATATATATCCCTTGACTCTTTTTATATGCAAATGCGTTTTTCTCAGTAGGCTATACACCTCTAAATCTAATAGCCTTTGGATATTTCAAAATGTAAGCCAAAACACGTCTGTATTTAATCGTTTTAAAACGCAAGGCTGATGCAAGCTGGTTGTTTGCTAGATATATTTATGCATCAGGCGATTATGTAATGAAAGAACTGGGTTATGTCTCTATCTGGTGGCTAGACTTGATAGCGCACCTTAGCGTGATGGTTCTCTGTTGTATTGAAAATATTGAGATTTCTTTTTAATGAGTTGTTAAACGCTTCGACTCAGCTTCAGGCAAACTCCCAAAAGCATAATGCAATTGCCTGTGATATTAGCATACTGCGGAATCATTGTAATTTGTGTATTTGAGGAAACAAATTTTATATTTCTCTATGGTATCCATGGTAAAGCATTATTGAAACTTAAAAAAAAAAAAAAAAATACAATCACAAAGTATTTTCCCAGTGTTGTTTTATTCTTATTCTTATTATTTGTAATCTGTCTGCTTCACATAGATCAGAGCCACTGATTCAGAGTCTCTATTAGACACATTTGTTGGAAAAATGGAAAACTGTGCACAGCACAATTCTGCTTCCTATTTCAGTGAACACTGCACATATTGTCTTATACATACAGTGCATATGGAAACATGTACAAATCAGCCTGGTCTAGAGATAAAAACAGCTCTAGAAAGAAGAAGAAAAAAAATACAGTTAAGTCACTGCTACACCAGTTAAGTTATGAGACCAACCGAAATCAATCAGTACAGTTTCAGGAAAATAAAACAGTTGATTTGTGAGAGAGTTTGTTGCTGGATACAGTTGTCATGTCGAGCATGGAACTACAGCACAGGTACAGTACAGTGGAAATGACATCAGTAGACACTAAAATCCCATAGCACAGTTTAATGAATGGAGTGTGATATGAACATTTGAAATATAATTTAGAATAGTGTGTCTTTTGTCTGAATACTTGATCACAAATGCTCAACATCTTTAATAACAGCAACGCATTTGTCAGCTGCAAAATGCAAACTCAAATCTTTGGTCAAATACATCACAAGAAGTCACTGCATATGAGCAAAACGATCAGGCTGAGGGTTAATTATGATTTTTTTTGCTCGGGAGGAGTCACGTGTGTAGCAGAAAAAAAGAAAAAAAGGGTGGTCCACAAAGAAAACAAATTTAAACACAATTTCACATGCGGCATTCACACACACTTACACACATACAGTACAGTGAACATGATTGTGACAGTGATTTCCTTTTCCGTTCTAAAATACAAAACCATAAACAATTCTTCTTTTCTTAAAACACACATAATGAAAAAAAAAAGAGAAATCAAATCCATATTGCAGAACACAAACCAATACAGATGCACTCTAATGCCAAAATAATGCCTTAAAACTGAAGTTTTTTAAAACAGTGAATAAACTAGTAGGAGAAACTGTCAAACTTAAAATCTCAGTAGTTCAACTGCATCCTGGAATAAAATAACGGCTCTGAAAACTGCACAGAGCAACATTAAAGATGGATTCATAAGATCCAACCCAAAAAACTAAAAACATCAGATTTCAAAGTGCTGGACTGTGGAACACAAAATTACATTATAGCAGATTCATTTCTGGGGGGAAAAACAACATACATTCAATACAACACCATGTGGTTTGTAGCTGGAATATTATCTTATATTCTACCGGCAATGTGCCAGCAATCATATATTTCATATTTCAGACTTTGTCCTACAATGCCTGGATGTAAAGTGTCGCCTCTCTTCATGTCTTCTCACATGACATATTTTTTTTACATTGTCCTCTGTCTGCATAAAAAGGGGAATCATTGCATTTTATGTTATATATAAATAAATTCCACCATCCATAAATACTATATTTGGTTTATAGGCTAGAGCACTTACGCTCTGTAAAAAAAATAAAAATAAAATAAAAACTAACAGACATGTGTCATTACCACCTTGCATAACTTTCATTTTATTTGACTGATTTAAAAATTGGTTCAATTAAAATGTGAAGCGAGTTCAGTGCCGTTTCCTGCAATGCTTCCTCATCCAGACTCTTACCTCATGCTAAATAAAAACAGGAATGGTGCCACAGCATAGAAAGCATGCGTGTGTGTGGGTTCAGCCGAGCTGGATAGTCATTTTCTGACCGCTCGGTTTCTGAAGCCAGGCGGATGTGTAAACAGATGCCCAGTGGACTGAGCTGCTGGGCAAGAAAAAGGCAGTTTGGCTCCATGTGCCGGGAGGAAGACACAAGACGTACAAGTGGAATGATTTAAAACATCACACGGACATTCTTACATTCACCAAAATAGACACAGATCAACATACGACACACACGTTCACACGGACACGTCTCAAACGTGCTTGTGCGTGTCACTGAATAAAACGCAGTTTAATAATTATAAACTCTTTTCTTTTAGAGCTTTGATAAGTGTTCTATGTAGATAAATTAACAATAAATATCTGCAATGATCTCTCTCTCTCTATATATAAAGTATATATTTCAAACATATTTTCCTACATCTTCAAATAAAGCAGGTGATATCACAGTTTAGTAATCAAAAACTAACAATGTTTATCCATCTTTCTGGTTGCGTTGTCCCTTTTCAGTCTTTCTCTGGAGTAAAAACTCTTTAGCATAATGGTAAACGCTTCACAGAAATGCAAGGTCTCTGTTTTTAGCGCAAGTGGCCCTTTTGAGGAAACTAGTTCTAACATTCTTAATAATTTTCGCAGAATTATCAAGGAAACCAGCCTTGAGTGAACTATATTTCATAAAGCTTTCTGTGCAAAACTCTCACAAATGGGCAAAGGGACAGGGCAGCTGTGCCGTTAAAGGTCAGAACCAAGCTAAAAGATAATTTTCCTCATTCTTTGTACCAATAAAAACACTTCAAAAGAAAGGAGGGCTACGAAAAATAAAAAGCATGCTCTTCGGTTTCTTTATCAGGTCAGTTCCGTTCCTTTACAAACAGTGACATCCTCAGAAAGAGAACCTGAAAGAAAGCTGGAACAGTGATGAGCCCATTCGGACTCATGCCATCCCACAATTCCATGGGACAGATACTGCCCCACTTCCTGTGGGCTTGCTGTCCACTTGGATTGGCCGATGGCAGTTTCTGGTCCATCTCCTCTTCTTCTGGTCTCTATCAAGTGTCTTTTTTGTGTAGTATGCATAGTCATACACAAACATTTGGGCCCTTTCGTTCTCATAAGTAGCTCTACATTGCACAGCGCGCCCTGGTGGCCTGGAGGGTAAGTGTCAGTGATATCGACTTCTCTTCTCGTCCGAGTCTGAGGTGTAATCTCGCAGACCCACACCTTTCTGTAGACTCAGTAAAGAATCCTTCATCTATGTGAAGACACGGACGCGGTCATTTTACAATCAAGCTCAATCAAATTCGCTTCAGCGTGTATGCAAACATATTTTATACCTGATCCAATAACAGTACTGAAGACTGAATGATTTCTCTCCATTTCTGCAGCTCAGCGTCGTGGTAGCGCTGCTGGGACTCCAGGAGCTGTGCCCATTCCATCTGTGTCTGCGGCAGTTTACTGCTGAACCACATGGTAACAAACACACCCCAACTCAGTCATCTACACAGGTCTGTTAAGCGATTTTAGGAATGTATAGACACTTAAATACATTTCAAAATCAGCAGGGTCGAGTGCAGTCCAAACTGGAGCTTGTGATGTTGTGGGAGGAGCTCACAACTGTGGGTGTGGCTTGTGTGATTCAGAATTTTTGTGGGCATGACTCCGTATTGTTGTGGGTGTGGCTTGGTGGCTGTGGGTGGAGTTTAATAATATTGTGGGTGGGGTTTGATAGACTTTACTTCTTCAATTACCGCTTTCTAATCAAACTCTCCTAGTTGAACCACATAATGAGTGTGTCTTGATCTTGCGGGAGGTGTGCCTCAATCTAGACATTAAAATGTTTTGGGTGGAGATTAATAAAATTGTGGGTGGGTACTGGTGTTGTGGGGTGAACTCATAACAATGGTCATGACTCAATATTGTTGTAGGGTTGATTTGACACTGTTGTTGGTGGGGCTCAATTTCATTGTGGGTGGGTCTTGGTAAGCTCATAATTATGGCCGTGGCTCAACATTGTTGTGGAGTTTGCTTGGCTTTGTGGATGAAGCTGGTGGAAGTCAATATAATTGTGGTGGATCTTGGTTTTGTGGAAGAAGATCACAAATGTGGGTGAGGCTCAATAGTGTTCTAGGTGTGATGTGGAGTTTAATACCATCCTGGGTGGGTGGTGATGTTGGTGGGTGGGACTCGGCTTAATATTGTTGTAGGTGTGAAGCAGCTGTAGTATGTGTTGTACCTTTCATGTAGGCGTAAGCCCTGCCAGCTGGTAAGGCTTTGTGCAGAATACTCCAGCATCCAGAGTTTGTAGAACAGCATCACATTCAAAAACACAAGTAGCACCAGACTGTAGAGGGACAACAAAGACACAAATTAAAAAATAAAGCACATGGACAAATTCAGTAAAAAAAAAAAAAAAAAAAAAGAGAGAAATGCTGGATTTGTGATGAGTAGACATGGAACAGACACTTTTGCTGCATTCCAGTCAAAGTCAAATATGAGATATACCCACTGTTTATTAAAACAGGATTTGGAAATTCAGACTTGTCACACTGATTGAAGTGCAGCATAAGACTGATAGAGGGGCACTGAGAGACTAGAATGACAGGGTAGAGATGGGATTTTCCGAATGGATATGTAATTGGATATATAAAGGAATGTACCTTATACAGATCCTAAGGCCAACCACAAGAGGCAAAAGCAACAAAAAGAAAGAAAAAAAAATCACATTTATAAAAATATTTAAAAAGTAAGCAAAACTATATTAGTATTAATTAGAAGAGTATAAACAATACTGAAGTAGTATTTACACAAAGCTGATGATGAGGAGTGGTTTAGAGAGGTTGCAGAAAATCCCGCCCCCTGGTGTGTGCTCAGGAATGTGTCTCGTCTGAGTGGAACCTGTGGGGCAAGTACATGAAAATGAAACCAGTCCTATAAATTTACCGTATTTTTCGGACTATAAGTCGCACCTAAGTATGAGTCGCATCAGTCCAAAAATACACCATAATGAAGAAGAAAAACATAAGTCGCACTGGACTATAAGTCGCATTTATTTAGAACCAAGAACCAAGAGAAAACATTACTATCTCCAGCCGCGAGAGGGCGCTCTATGTTTTCAGGGAGAGGCTACAGGAGCACTGAGCAGCATAGAGTGCCCTCTGGCGGCTGGAGACGGTAATGTTTTCTCTTGGTTCATGTCAAATTAATTTTGATAAATAAGTCGCACCAGACTATAAGTCGCAGGACCAGCCAAACTATGAAAAAAAGTGCAACTTATAGTCCAGAAAATACGGTAAACCTAATATCTTTTGTGTTTGATAATTTGTGGATGTGCATGAACTCACCTGCCACGTGTTTGATGCGGTGGATGACCTCCTCGTCTGTTGGTGTGGTCACAGGACTGAGGGTCTCATCTAGATGGGCCGTGCGCAGATGGGCGGGGGGTCTTTTTCTCCGCCTTAGGGTGGAGTTCTTCAATGCTTTAGCTTTAGGAGACAGTCTGTGGCTTTCCATTAGAGCGTCCTCCATCTTTCCTAACTCCAGTTCTGACAAAACAGCAACACTTGGATACTGGTACCACATACTGATTTATTCTAGTAGTCATATTAAGTGGTGACAACAAAACATTCTGCACAACATTTAATGTAAAATGTGAAGTGTAAGAAAGTTGTGGGTGGGGCTCAATGTTGTAGTGGGTGGAACTTGATAATGTTATTGTGTTTTTAAATGTCATGTTATTGTTGAGAGTGGGACCTGATAATATTGTGAGTGGAGCTCAGTACTGGGGGTGAAGTTTAATTTTGTGCTTCCAGCCATGAATGTATCCAGCTATGAGGTCCGGACCTCTGTAAATTTTTCACATTGGGACAATAAAGCCCTCCCTACACCTACCCTTACTCTACCCAATACTTTATTTTCAACCTTTTGATTATTTACTTCATTTTCATTGAAAATAAATGCTTTTCTGATGTGATTTGAAAAGGGAGAAAAAAGTTCAAGCCAAAAGACGGATTCGAACCCGGTCAATCACATCAAAATATATATGACACACGGTTTATTTTCTGCGCCACTGGAGCTGACGGTCAGTGATTATCTAAAAAATGTCCTGGGACCGGATAATGCTGACAAGCTATGACTTTCAGTAAGGGTAAAACATTATATTACTTGTCACAAACGTTATCAACACTATCAAAACACCGTCTACCACTAGTGCAGAGATCTGTAGAACAAGTAATTTAGGGCACAGAATGAAATGAAATACTAAAACACTAGCCATTAAGAAGTCAATGCTACGTCATTCAGTATAGTAGTTAAACTTTCACAAATCATGCTATAAACATTCATAAGAGCGCTAGACAAAGTATTCAGCTATATAATGGTTATAAATAAAAACAATAACATCAATATGTATGGTTGCATGAATAATAAACAACTGATAAAATTATTCACCCCAATAAATATAGTAAAGTATTAACAAATATTGATGCAATAAATAGGGTATGATTTAAAAATGAGCATCCCTCCAAAAACATCTACATTTCTGTCTCTTGTCAAGTGTTAGAGTATATAATTCAAGCGATTGCAGGAAAATGTGGAGTGAAACAGAAGAAAGTTGTAGGTGGTGCACAAAGATGGATGTGAGTGGGGTTAAATGTTGTTTTGGATGGAGCTCATTGTTGTAGGTGAGACTCAATACTGTTGTGGATGGATCTTTAGATGGCTGAGGTTGTGAGGTTGGGCGGT